>NW_027598269.1:0-49507 GCF_964194155.1 Cetorhinus maximus | reverse complement strand
CCACTGGAGTTGAGAAGAGTGAGGGGATCGATTCGACTGAAGTGTCCAAGACCCTGAACGCTCTCGATAAGGTGAAGAGGATGGTGGGTGAGTCCAGAACTAGGGGGTGGGCGGGGGGAGGTCACTGTTTTAAAATTAGTGGAGGCCCTTTAAGGACGGAGATGAGGAGGAAATTTTTCTTCTCTCTCGCCGAGGGATGTGCGCGAGTTTGGAACTCTCCACCTCCGAGGTTGAGAGGTTGGTTGGTGTGGGAGGGAGGGAGGGGGGTGGTGGAGGTAGAGAGATTCTCCGTCAGGCGAGGGGATCGGGGAGAGGCTGGAATGGTGGAACTCGAGACGCAAACGGATCGGCCGCGATCCCATGGGAATGGCGAGGCAGGCTCGAGGGACCTGAGTCGCTCCCTACTCCTCCGCTCCATTGAGGGAGGGAGTCATCGAATGACCACAAACTTTTCCGGGAATGTCCTTTAGTCCTGAGAGAAGGAGCCCCTTTTATGTGACGGGAGCGTCGTTGACTGTACTGACACAGAACAGCGCCAGGTTCCCTGCTTTGAGAAACGCCCTTGAGCTCTGTGCTTGGGTTTAGGAACCAGAAATGAGACCTTTAAAACCTCTGCCCTTGAAACTTGCGATGTGACATTCGGACGCTCGTGACGCCGAGTTTTTAAGGGATTTTTTTTTTCGGTGAGGGTTTGGGGCCTGTTTTCCCCTGGAAGATACTAAAACCGCACCCCACCCCTCTCGATCTTCTTTCCATCCCTCAGGGAAAATTCATCCGGATTCACTTCGGAGCGACCGGGAAACTGGCGTCGGCCGACATCGAGACGTGTGAGTGACGCTGGGGGGGGCGGCGAAGTGGGCGGAGAGTGGGAGAGGGGTGGGGAGAGAGAGCGGGAGTGCGGTGCGGAGAGTGGGGGGGCGCGGAGCAGGGGGGAAGAACGGGGGGAGAGTGGGGGAGGGCGGGAGCAGGGGGGAGAGAGCGGGAGTGCGGTGCGGAGAGCGGAGGGGGAGCAGGGGGGAAGAACGGGGGAGAGTGGGGGAGGGCGGGGAGAGAGTGGGAGTGCGGTGCGGAGAGCGGTGGGGAGAGCGGGGGTGCAGAGCGGAGAGCGGGGGAGAGTACAGGGGGACAGTGGGGGGGGAGAGCGGGGAGACAGTGGGGCGGGCGGAGCGAGGGGAGAGTGGAGGGAGAGCTGAGGGGAGAGCTGGGGGGAGAGCTGGGGGGAGAGCAAGGGGAGAGCGGGAGGGGTGTGGGAAGGGAGAGCGGAGGGAGAGCAGGTAGAGAGCGGAGGGAGAGCAGGTAGAGAGTGGGGGTTAAGAGCAGGGGGGAAGAACGGGGGGAGAGCAGGGGGGAAGAACGGCGGGTAAGAGCAGAGGGAGAGCGGAGGGAGAGCGGGAGGGGAGTGGGAAGGGAGAGTGGAGGGAGAGCAAGAAGGGAGTGGGAAGGGAGAGCGGAGGGAGAGCGGGAAGGGAGTGGGAAGGGAGAGCGGAGGGAGAGCAGGTAGAGAGCGGAGGGAGAGTTGGGGTAAGCAGTGGGGGAGAGTGGTGGGGAGAGCGGAGGGAGAGCAGGTAGAGAGCGGAGGGAGAGTTGGGGAGAGCAGTGGG
This sequence comes from Cetorhinus maximus, assembly GCF_964194155.1. Classification (NCBI taxonomy): domain Eukaryota; kingdom Metazoa; phylum Chordata; class Chondrichthyes; order Lamniformes; family Cetorhinidae; genus Cetorhinus; species Cetorhinus maximus. The sequence goes on along the minus strand of NW_027598269.1, from coordinate 47,906 downwards.
GGAGAGCGGGGGTGCGGTGGGGTGGGGTGCACGTTGGCGCGGTTGAGGGAGAGCCTGAGTCTCAGCAGAATGCTCAGGGAGACATTGTAAGGCAGCGAGCACACCACAGGAGGAGGCCATTCAGCCCCTCCTCCAGCCTGTTATACAGGAACAGGAGGAGGCCATTCAGCCCTTCCTTGAGCCTGTTACACAGGAACAGCAGGAGGCCATTCAGCCCCCCCCTCAACCACATTTCTATAATTCCTCAGTTCTGTTGAAGAGTCACACGGACTCGAAACGTTAACTGTGTTCCTCTCCGCAGATGCTGTCAGACCCGCTGAGTTCTTCCAGCTGTTTTTGTTTCTGTATTTGCAAGAGTTATCCAATTTCGGCCTGCTAGCCACCCAGCTCTTGCCCTTTCCCCCTCCCCTCGCCTTCCCCCCTTGGCTCTGCTGTTCCTGGTCTGTGCACCCCAGCACCCCCCGCTTCCAACCCTCCGCTCGCCACCCGATAACCCAGTAACCGATCTCCATCCCCCTAACCGGTTTCAAACAGGAAAGAAACCACAGTTGTGTATGTCTCAGCCACAGTAATGGTTAGCCACTGAATTCCTCTCATCCAAGGCACAGCGGTGAAGTGAATCATTAACAGCTGGGACTCAGGACTGAATTCCAGTGAACTCAGAGGCAGCAGTCATCAAAGCAGAAGGAAATTGTAGTGACGCACAAGTCCCTCTCCTTGCATACTTGTTGTAAATCATCTTTAAGCGACAGCGGCGTGACATCACTCAAAGGGAAGTGTGTCACGTGGTTCAGTCTTACTTTCACTTTGGCCTGTGAGCAGAACACAGTTCGGCTGCTGCTGGTGTCTTCACGCTTTCTACCTTAGTGTAAATGTTCCCCTGTGCCTCGTCTCAATAAATGAACGCACAACGTGTTCACCCAATCTCCTGGGAGTGGCTGGTGCTTTTATATCAATATAGATAAACACACCAGTGACACTCCTCCTGACTCCCCCAAAGCCTGTCCACCATCTACAAGGCACAAGTCAGGAGTGTGATGGGACACTCCCCCACTTGCCTGGATGAGTGCAGCTCCCAACAACACTCAAGAAGCTCGACACCATCCAGGACGAAACATTCACTCCCTCCACCACCGACGCACAGTAGCCACAGTGTGTACCATCTACAAGATGCGCAGCAAGAATTCACCAAGGCTCCTTCAACAGCACCTTCCAAACCTGCAACCTCCACCAACTAGAAGGACAAGGGCAACAGATAGATGGGAACACCACCACCTGGAAGTTCCCCTCCCAGTCACTCACCGTCCTGACTTGGAAATATATCGGCCGTTCCTTCACTGTCACTGGGTCAAAATCCTGGAACTCCCTCCCTAACAGCACGGTGGGTGTATCTACACCCCAGGGACTGCAGCGGCTCAAGAAGGCAGCAGCTCGCCCCCACCTTCTCAAGGGGCAATTAGGGATGGTCTAGCCGGCGATGCCCGCATCTCATGAAAGAATTTTTAAAAATCGCTCAACCCCTTGTACCTTTTCTCTCCACTTAGCCTAAAAAAAACACCTCCAACAGTGCAGCACTCCTGCAGCTCTACACTGGGAGTGTCAGCCGAGGTTATGGCCTTAAAACCCGCCGTCTTCGGACTCTAAGTCGAGAGTGCGGCCCTCTGAGGCGCGGCTAACAACAGGCTTTGGCCGCCTGAAATTAGGCTTGAGGCCTAGTTTTGACCCAGGCCTCAAACCTCCCGGATGGGTAGTTTTTTTTTATATCCAGAGCCTTTAATCCTCTCAGCTGGGCCCTGCCAAAGAGGGTCAGCCATGGTTGAGCTGGCACGTTAAGTGGCAGGAGGTTACAGCTCTGAATCCCACTCCAGGTGGGCACGCAAGCCCCCCAGGGACACGTCCTCAAGCGCAGGGAGAGTTCAAATCCCACCACGGCAACAGGGGAGTTAAAATTGAGTTAACTCATGTAAGTAATGAATTAGTTAAATATATCTGGAATGTGCCTCAGTGAACCATGTGGGAAAAACCCATCCGGTTGACTAGGGTCCTTCAGAGAAGGGGAGTCTGCCATCCTTACCATGTGGGTCTGGCCTACATGTGACTCCAGGCCCACAAGCTAGGGGGCTGACTCTTAAAGGCCCTCTGAAATGGCCCCTCGGGTGAAAGAAGGGCAATAAGTGATGCCCTTGCCAGCGAGGCGCACTCCCGGGATAAGGGCGGGGAGGGGGGGGGCCGATCATTTAGGACGGAGGCGAGGAGAAATTTCTTCACTCCAAGGGTTTGCGAATCCTTGGAATTCTTTGCCCCAGAGGATGGTGGGTGCTCCATCGCTGAGTTGACTCGCGGCTGGGAATGGTCAGACTCTTGGTCTCTCGGGAGTTAACAGGCATGGGGAGCTGGCGGGGAATGTAGAGTTGAAGCCCTGTGGTACTGAGTAGCGGAGCAGGCTGAACAGGCCGGGTATGTTCCGAGGAACGCCTTTGCCTCTTGTGCACCGTGTGTGTCATGTACTGTGGCTTGCCGTAGTCATGTGACCTCTGCCGCCATTGCTCTGCGAATGTAGGATTCAGACAGAAGCCATTTTACCCGCCATGTGGAACAGTGTGCTCTACTCCTGCTCCCATTTCTTGTGCCCTTGTGACAACCACATCCCATTAAGGAGGGATAGGTTTCGAGAAGGGGTAATTGGGCAAGGAAGTATTCAATGAACGGCAAGACACTAGGAAGTTCTGAGGAACAAAGGGACCTTGGCGTGTGTGTCCATAGATCTCTGAAGGCAGAGGGGCATGTTAGTGGGGTGGTGAAAAAGGCATATGGGACACTTGCCTTTATCAATCGAGGCATAGATTACAAAATTAGGGAGGTCATGTTGGAGTTGTATAGAACCTAAGTGAGGCCACAGCTGGAGAACTGTGTGCAGTTCTGGTCACCACATTATAGGAAGGATGTGATTCGCACTGGAGGGGGTGCAGAGGAGATTCACCAGGATATTGCCTGGGATGAAACATTTAAGTTATGAAGAGAGGTTGGATGGACTTGGGTTGTTTTTGTTGGAGCAGAGAAGACTGAGGGGCGACCTGATCGAGGTGTACAAGACTATGAGGGGCATGGACAGGGTGGATAGGGAGCAGCTTAGTTGAAGGGTCAGTCACAAGAGGACATAAGTTCAAGGTGAGGGGCAGGAGGTTTAGGGGGGATGTGAGGAAAATCCTTTTTACCCAGAGGGTGGTGAGGGTCTGGAATGCGCTGCCTGGGAGGTTGGTGGAGGTGGGTTAGCCTTTAAGTACCTGGATGAGCACTTGGCACGTCATAACATTCAAGGCTATGGGGCCAAGTGCTGGTCAATGGGGTTAGGGAGGTAGGTCAGGTGTTTCTCACGTGTCGGTGCAGACTCGATGGGCCGAAGGGCCTCTTCTGCACTGTGTGAATCTGTGAGGTTAGGGGGAAGCGAGGAGACGGGTGACTCCGCCGATGAGGAATGATCGGCGGGCCACATCGGGGTTACTTTCCGAGCTAAGGAATCAAAGCCCTCGCCGCGGAGCCCCGGGCAACTCTTACCCTGCGGTGTGGTGGATGTAACAGTGCCCCCCGCGGAGTCTCCCTCAGCACGGCTGCCGTCGGGGCGGGTCCCAGCGGGTCCAGGCCTCAACGCCGAGCTCGCTGCGCTGGGACCCCAGGGGATCGGCGGGTCAGCGAGGGTCTGCCCCTCGGAGGTCTGGAGGCCGCCCCCTTCACCTTGGCGAGTCCTCGTGGAGGTTTGGCTGCTGCCTGTGTTGTTGAGGGAGGGGAGGCGGAGAGAGAGAAAGAGAGGTCGAAACGCTAAGTGCGATGACAAAGTGTCCGAGGGTCAGAGACAGAGAGCGGGGCCAACTCAGAGTATGTCCCGATCCCACAAACAGGACCTCCATTTATATAGCGCCTTGCACAACCAGTAGAAAACGATTATTTATACCTAAACGTTAATATCAGTTTTAATGTTCAATATTTAAATTCGCTTAATATTTAATAAACATTAAATTTAATATCTAAATGTTACAGGTTTACGATGAGCTAGTGGAACCCTCATTCCCAGAGAGCGGTGAGGACAGTGTCATGGGGTATTTTTGAGGCAGAGGTAGGCAGGGTCTTGACTCACGAGTGGGGTCAAAGGTTATGGCGGGTTAGGCGGAATTTAGGGTCGGTGCGACAATCAGATCGGCCATGGTCTCTCGGAATATGGCGGAGCAGGGCCCGAGGGGGCTGAATGGCCTCCTCCTGTTCCTAATTCGCCTGTACGTACAGTCAATGAAGCACTTCTGGAGGAGCAGTCACTCGCTGTAATGTAGGAGATGCAGCGGCCCATTTCTGCACAGCAAGCTGCCGCGAGGGCAGGTAGGAGGCCGGACATCCTGAGGCGAGTAACTCACCTCCTGACTCCCCCCCATACTCTGTCCGCCATCTACAGGGCACAGGTTTGATCCCTGGAGGATGGAATGCCAACGCTTTCACCTTGCGGAGAATTGGCTTCTGCGAGAAACCCTTCCAAACCCACGACCACGACCATCTAGAAGGACAAGGGCAGCAGACACATGGGGAACACCACCACCTGCACGTTCCCCACCTAGTCACTCACCACCCCGACTTGCAAATTACATTGGCTGCTCCTTCACTGTCGCTGGGCCCAAATCCTGGCACTCCCTCCCTTACAGCGCCGTGGATGTACCTACCCCACACGGAGCCCTCATTCAGGGTTAAGCCCAACCAATCCAGCTGCTGAATCTATGCTCCTTACCCTGTGGTTCTACTGATGTTGTGGTTCTCCATGTTGTCTCCCGGACTACAGCTGTCGTCGGGGTGAATGGGAGAGATCCCAGTGCCCGCGTTGAGCTCGGTGTGTTGGTGTCGCCCACAGGCATCGCTGGGCGAGTGCCAATTTGGTCCTCGGTAGTTGGAGTGCCGGCTGCTTCTCCCTGCTGGGGATGTGCCGAGGTTTCACCGTGGCCTGTTTTGGGGGTGGGGGGAGAGAGAGAGGTCAGTGGGGTCCATGTGACGAGACAGAACCCTAGAGAGAGGAACATTCGGCCCATCTGCTGAACCTTTATAAAACGCTGGTTCAGCCTCAACTGGAGTATTGTGTCCAGTTCTGGGCACCGCACTTTAGGAAGGATGTGAAGGTTTTCGAGAGGGTGCAGAGAAGATTCACGAGAACAGTTCCAGGGGTGAGGAACTTCAGTTCCGTGGATAGGTTGGAGAGGCTGGGGCTGGTCTCCTCAGACAAGAGAAGGTCGAGAGGGGATTTGAAGGGGGGTGTTCGAAATCATGAGGGGTCTGGACGGAGTTTATAGGGAGAAACAGTTCCCATTGGCGGAAGGATCGAGAACCAGAGGGACACAGATTGGAGGCGATGGGCAAAAGGAACAACAGCGACTTGGGGAGGAACTTTTTCACGCAGCGAGTGGTCAGGATCTGGAATGAACTGCCTGAGAGTGTGGTGGAGGTAGATTCAATGGAGGCTTTCAAAAGGCAATTGGATGATTATCCGAAGGGAAAATATTTGCAGGGCTTCGGGGAGAAGGTGAGAGAGCCGGTCCAGCTGAATTGGTGTCTCAGTGAGCCTGCACCAACAGGACTGGCTGAATGGCCTCCTATTGTTCTATGATCCATTCTCCCGTTCCATCCCCCTGTTTCCGGTCGATTGGCTCTCCGAGAGACGCCCATCCCTCCTCCACAATCCGATCACAAACAACAGACAACTCTGGGGGGGAAGATGTTTCACCAGCAGCAGCGCAGTAACAGCAGTGACAGGAACCACCCGACAGGCACGGCCGGTATCGAGCATTGGTCTGCACTCGGACCCTTACCGTGACGTCCCTCTGACCCTTACCCTGTGTTGAGTCTGCATGGTCGCTGCTCGGTCCCTGGCCTGTGCTGGTCGCTGCTCTAGAGGTGGGGCTGCCAGTTGTTGGTGGTTTGGTTGCTCTTGTGTCGCTGGCGCTGGATTGCCTCTGGGGCTGGTCGTCTCTCGCTGGTTTATGTTGGTTCCTTGTGGCTGTTCGAGAAAATACGTTAGGCCGATGGTGTCACTACATCCCTCCCCGACCCAGGGCCCAGCACTTACTCAACTCAGTACCTGGCGAGGAAAGAAACTTTCATTCCTATAGCGCCTATAGCGACCTCAGGGCTTCCCAAAGTCCCTTTACGGCCAACGAACCACTTTCGCAATGTCGTCACCGTTGCACTCTGGGAAACACGATGGCCAATTGGCACACAGCAAGATCCCACAAGCAGCGGCGGGATACCGAGCGCGCCGTCTGTTGGGTGGGGGATAACCATTGGCTTCCTCCTATTCCTAATTCGCCTGTACGTACAGTCAATGAAGCACTTCTGGAGGAGCAGTCACTCGCTGTAACATAGGAGACGCAGCGGCCCATTTGTGCACAGCAAGCAGCCGCGAGGGCGGGTCAGAGGGCGGACATCCTGAGGCGAGTAACTCACCTCCTGACTCCCCCCCATACCCTGTCCGCCATCTACAGGGCACAGGTTTGATCCCTGGAGGATGGAATGCCAACGCTTTCACCTTGCGGAGAATTGGCTTCTGCGGAGAAACCCTTCCAAACTCACGACCACGACCATCTAGAAGGACAAGGGCAGCAGACACATGGGGAACACCACCACCTGCACGTTCCCCACCTAGTCACTCACCACCCCGACTTGCAAATTACATTGGCTGCTCCTTCACTGTCGCTGGGCCCAAATCCTGGCACTCCCTCCCTTACAGCGCCGTGGGTGTACCTACCCCACACGGAGCCCTCATTCAGGGTTAAGCCCAACCAACCCAGCTGCTGAATCTATGCTCCTTACCCTGTGGTTCTACTGATGTTGTGGTTCTCCATGTTGTCTCCCGGACTACAGCTGTCGTCGGGGTGAATGGGAGAGATCCCAGTGCCCGCGTTGAGCTCGGTGTGTTGGCGTCGCCCACAGGCATCGCTGGGCGAGTGCCAATTTGGTCCTCGGTAGTTGGAGTGCCGGCTGCTTCTCCCTGCTGGGGATGTGCCGAGGTTTCACCGTGGCCTGTTTTGGGGGTGGGGGGAGAGAGAGAGGTCAGTGGGGTCCATGTGACGAGACAGAACCCTAGAGAGAGGAACATTCGGCCCATCTGCTGAACCTTTATAAAACACTGGTTCAGCCTCAACTGGAGTATTGTGTCCAGTTCTGGGCACCGCACTTTAGGAAGGATGTGAAGGTTTTTGAGAGGGTGCAGAGAAGATTCACGAGAACAGTTCCAGGGGTGAGGAACTTCAGTTCCGTGGATAGGTTGGAGAGGCTGGGGCTGGTCTCCTCAGACAAGAGAAGGTCGAGAGGGGATTTGAAGGGGGGTGTTCGAAATCATGAGGGGTCTGGACGGAGTTTATAGGGAGAAACAGTTCCCATTGGCGGAAGGATCGAGAACCAGAGGGACACAGATTGGAGGCGATGGGCAAAAGGAACAACAGCGACTTGGGGAGGAACGTTTTCACGCGGCGAGTGGTCAGGATCTGGAATGAACTGCCTGAGAGTGTGGTGGAGGTAGATTCAATGGAGGCTTTCAAAAGGCAATTGGATGATTATCCGAAGGGAAAAGATTTGCTGGGCTTCGGGGAGAAGGTGAGAGAGTCGGACCAGCTGAATTGGTGTCTCAGTGAGCCTGCACCAACAGGACTGGCTGAATGGCCTCCTATTGTTCTATGATCCATTCTCCCGTTCCATCCCCCTGTTTCCGGTCGATTGGCTCTCCGAGAGACGCCCATCCCTCCTCCACAATCCAATCGCAAACAACAGACAACTCTGTGGGGGGAAGATGTTTCACCAGCAGCAGCGCAGTAACAGCAGTGACAGGAACCACCCGACAGGCACGGCCGGTATCGAGCATTGGTCTGCACTCGGACCCTTACCGTGACGTCCCTCTGACCCTTACCCTGTGTTGAGTCTGCATGGTCGCTGCTCGGTCCCTGGCCTGTGCTGGTCGCTGCTCTGGAGGTGGGGCTGCCAGATGTTGGTGGTTTGGTTGCTCTTGTGTCGCTGGCGCTGGATTGCCTCTGGGGCTGGTCGTCTCTCGCTGGTTTATGTTGGTTCCTTGTGGCTGTTCGAGAAAATACGTTAGGCCGATGGTGTCACTACATCCCTCCCCGACCCAGGGCCCAGCACTTACTCAACTCAGTACCTGGCGAGGAAAGAAACTTTCATTCCTATAGCGCCTATAGCGACCTCAGGGCTTCCCAAAGTCCCTTTACGGCCAACGAACCACTTTCGCAATGTCGTCACCGTTGCACTCTGGGAAACACGATGGCCAATTGGCACACAGCAAGATCCCACAAGCAGCGGCGGGATACCGAGCGCGCCGTCTGTTGGGTGGGGGATAACCATTGGCCCCGGGACACCAGGTCAAACTCCCCCCCTACCTTCACCCCACTCCCTGCCTAGCCCGCTTATCCCACCTCCACCCTTCAAAAAACAAAACGACGCGGAGCTTTTTTTACACTCGCCGCGGAGCCTCAGTTTAATGCCCCTCATCTGTCTGAAGGCACCTCGGGCAGTGCGGCACTCCCTCGGCACTGCACTGGGAGCGGTCAGCTCGAGTGACTGAAATGGGGCTTGAACCCATGACTTTCTAACTCTGCGGGGGAGAGAGCGCTACCCACTGAGGCACCACGGATAGGGGTTACTTTACGTAGAGAGCATCCCTGTGAGACATAGAGACGGAGTGTGAACGGAGAGAGATCAGGGATATGTGTATGATAAACTAACAAGGAAGGCTCCCTTTATCGCAAAGTGTAAAAGTAGGGAAGTCTTGCTACAACTGCATAGCCCATTTGTAAGACCCCACTCAGACTCCCGTGTACCGCTTCGGTCTCCTTAGCAACAGTTCGGAGAAGGGTCACTCGGGCTGATTCCCGGGACGAAGGGGGGGTTTGTCTCGTGAGGACGGGTTGAGCAGGTTGGGCCCCGTAGCCATCGGAGTTTCGAAGAACGAGAGGTGTCCTCACTGAGACGTCCAAGATTCTGAGCGGGGGTCGACAGGGTGGATGCTGAGAGGATGTTTCCCTCTCGTGGAGTGGGGTGGGGTGGGGGGAATCTAGAACGAGAGAGGGGGGGCCACGGTTTTCAAAAATCAGGGGGTCTCCCACTTAAGACAAGATCTTATTGAATGGCGGAGCAGGCTCGAGGGGCCGAATGGCCTTATTTCTGACCCTCACTGCACACTCCCCATCTACTCAATTTAAACGATGAAACAAAACCAACCGAAATGGCATTTTAAAGGGCTTTAAATTACAAAAAGAAACTTCAGCTTTCTCTCCTGCTCAAGAATCATGGAAGGATTGAGTTGGATAGAAACCTTTATCGATGCGTTTCATCAGCAGCTTTGCCCAGGCCTTCTGTGGGTCCACACACACGGAATCTCCGCCTTGTAGTTTAAACCTGTGAAGGAAACCAATTTCCGGGGTTAGTGTAACTGTAACACACACACACACACACACACACACGGTACAGATCACAGTTAGTGCAGGTTCAGCCCCCACTGCCCTTCACCTGCCCCATCCGATCAGCAGCATCGCCCCACCAGAGGGACTGAACTGAGGGCAGGGGGCAAATCACCGGAGGGCGGCACCAAGGATTCAAAAAGGAGCTTTTGGTGGGTTCAGATGTAGGTTAACAAACAGCAGTGTTTGATGGAGACAAGTGTCGAGGGAGCTTTACTCTGTATCTAACCCCGTGCTGTTCCTGTCCTGGGAGTGTTTGATGGAGACAGTGTAGAGGGAGCTTTACTCTGTATCTAACCCCGTGCTGTACCTGTCCTGGGAGTGTTTGATGGAGACAAGTGTCGAGGGAGCTTTACTCTGTATCTAACCCCGTGCTGTTCCTGTCCTGGGAGTGTTTGATGGGGACAGTGTAGAGGGAGCTTTACTCTGTATCTAACCCCGTGCTGTACCTGTCCTGGGAGTGTTTGATGGAGACAAGTGTCGAGGGAGCTTTACTCTGTATCTAACCCCATGCTGTACCTGTCCTGGGAGTGTTTGATGGGGACAGTGTCGAGGGAGCTTTACTCTGTATCTAACCCCGTGCTGTACCTGCCCTGGGAGTGTTTGATGGAGACAAGTGTCGAGGGAGCTTTACTCTGTATCTAACCCCGTGCTGTACCTGTCCTGGGAGTGTTTGATGGGGACAGTGTAGAGGGAGCTTTACTCTGTATCTAACCCCGTGCTGTACCTGTCCTGGGAGTGTTTGATGGGGACAATGTAGAGGGAGCATTACTCTGATTCTAACCCCGTGCTGTACCTGTCCTGGGAGTGTTTGATGGGGACAGTGTAGAGGGAGCTTTACTCTGTATCTATCTCCGTGCTGTACCTGTCCTGAGATTGTTTGATGGGAACAATGTAGAGGGAGCTTTACTCTGTATCTAACCCCGTGCTGTACCTGTCCTGAGATTGTTTGATGGGGACAGTGTAGAGGGAGCTTTACTCTGTATCTAACCCCGTGCTGTACCTGTCCTGGGAGTTTTTAATGGGGACAGTGTAGGTGGAGCTTTACTCTGTATCTAACCCCGTGCTGTACCTGTCCTGGGAGTGTTTGATGTGGACAGTGTAGAGGGAGCTTCACTCTGTATCTAACCCCATGCTGTACCTGTCCTGGGAGTGTTTGATGGGGACAGTGTAGAGGGAGCTTTACTCTGTATCTATCCCCGTGCTGTACCTGTCCTGAGATTGTTTGATGGGGACAGTGTAGAGGGAGCTTTACTCTGTATCTAACCCCGTGCTGTACCTGTGCTGGGAGTGTTTAATGGGGACAGTGTAGGTGGAGCTTTACTCTGTATCTAACCCCGTTCTGTACCTGTCCTGGGAGTGTTTGATGGGGACAGTGTAGAGGGAGCTTTACTCTGTATCTAACCCCGTGCTGTACCTGTCCTGGGAGTGTTTGATGGGGAGAATGTAGAGGGAGCTTTACTCTGTATCTAACCCCGCGCTGTACCTGTCCTGGGAGTGTTTGATGGGGACAGTGTAGAGGGAGCTTTACTCTGTATCTAACCCCGTTCTGTACTTGCCCTGGGAGTATTTGATGGGGACAGTGTAGAGGGAGCTTTACTCTGTATCTAACCCCGTTCTGTACTTGCCCTGGGAGTGTTTGATGGGGACAGTGTAGAGGGAGCTTTACTCTGTAACTAACCCCATGCTGTACCTGTCCTGGGAGTGTTTGATGGGGAGAATGTAGAGGGAGCTTTACTCTGTATCTAACCCCGCGCTGTACCTGTCCTGGGAGTGTTTGATGGGGACAGTGTAGAGGGAGCTTTACTCTGTATCTAACCCCGTTCTGTACTTGCCCTGGGAGTGTTTGATGGGGACAGTGTAGAGGGAGCTTTACTCTGTATCTAACCCCGTGCTGTACCTGTCCTGGGAGTGTTTGATGGAGACAGTGTCGAGGGAGCTTTACTCTGTATCTAACCCCGTGCTGTACCTGTCCTGGGAGTGTTTGATGGGGACGGTGTAGAGGGAGTTTTACTCTGTATCTAACCCCGTACTGTATTTGTCCTGGGAGTGTTTGATGGGGACAGTGTAGAGGGAGCTTTACTCTGTATCTAACCCCGTGCTGTACCTGTCCTGGGAGTGTTTGATGGGGACAGTGTAGAGGGAGCTTTACTCTGTATCTAACCCCGTGCTGTACCTGTCCTGGGAGTGTTTGATGGGGACGGTGTAGAGGGAACTTTACTCTGTATCTAACCCTGCGCCATTCTAACTGCCCACACTGGCACTCAGTGAGGATGGCAGTGGGGTTTAGGTGAGCGACCGGGTTTTGCACATGTTGAAATAAGACACAACAATGGAATTGATCTCAGACACACTCACATGACCGCTGCTTGCTGACTGCCACAGACTGGGACATTTTTATAACTCCTTTGGAACCGGTTGAAGTATTTTGAATTCACCTCATTTTTCTCGTAACCCGGGCAGCAGCCATTTCCAGTCTCGGACTTAGCCGCCCAAGCTGTGAGGGAAAACAAAACCAATTTGGTGAACATCACTCAACAAGGAACACCATCTGCCAACTCCCTGGCATCATCACACCAGTTAACGCCAGTTAACGCCAGTTAACACCAGTGCAAGATCATCAGGCAAGAACTGGGGTATCGGAAATCCCAGAGGGAACCCTGAGGACCCTCATTTACTCAATTATTTACCCTGCCAACACCATTTGAAATGTTGCTAGGGTGTGTCCCTGACCGCTGATTGACTTCCATTCCTTTCGGAGTGACCTGCCCTTGGCCTGAAACTGAACTGGGTGAGCCATGTCAATGCCGTGGCTCCAAGAGCAGGTGGGAGGCTGGGAATTCTGCAGTGAGTAACTCATCTCCTGACCCCCTCCACCTCCCCCCTCGCTTCCACAAGACTCAGGATTGAAGGTCCAGTGAATTCAAAGATGGAACAATCATCAGAACAGAAGAAAACTGTAACAGGGCCCGAGGCCCCTAACCAATCTCCCCTTGAGTACATGTTGTAATGTGCCTTTAAGGGAAAGCAGCGTGACATCAGTAGAAGGGAAGTGCGTCACGTGACCCACTCTGTTTCACTTTGGCCTGTGAGCAGACCACAGCACGTGCAGCTCTGCCGCTGATATCTTCAAGTTTTCTACTTGTCTGCATCAGGGGGAGGCAATGGTGCAGTGGTATTGTCGACTAGACGCGTGATCCAGAGACCCAGGGTAATGTTCTGGGGACCCAGGTTTGAAACCTGCCACAGCAGATGGTGGAATTTGAGTTCAGTAAAAATCTGGAATTAACAGTCTGATGATGACCATGAAACCATGGTCAATTGTTGTAAACACCCACCTGGTTCACTCATGCCCTTTAGGGGAGGGGGTCTGCTGCCCTTACCCGGTCTGGCCTACATGTGACTCCAGACCCACAGCAATGTGGGTGACTCTTAAACGTCCTCTGAACAAGGGCAATTAGGGATGAGCACCAAACACTTGCCTGGCCAGCAATGCCCACATCCAATGATGTTTTTTTTTTAAAACCATTCTATTGCGCCTAGTGAGCTCTCAATGTGTTTAGCCAATCCATTATGAGCCATAAGTGCTTTTATATCATTATAAAAACATAACAGTACACACCAGTGATTCATCTCCTGACTCACTAAGCCTGCCATTCGGCCCTTCGAGCCTGCTCCACCATTCATTATGACCATGGCTGATCATCCAACTCAATAGCCTGGTCCCGCTTTCTCCCCGTACCCTTTGATCCCTTTCCCCTCAAGTGCCATATCTAACTCCTTCTTGAAAACACACGATGTTTTAGTTTCAACTGCTTTCTGTGGTAACGAATTCCACAGGCTCACCACTCATTCTTCAAGGTTGCTCATCCACAATCCTCAGGGGTAAGAGAATTCCAACGGCTCACAAGCCTTTGAGTGAGGAAATTTCTCCTCGTCTCCGCCCCCAATGACCGGCCCCTTATCCCGAGACTGCGCCCCCGTGTTCTGGGTTCCCCAGCCAAGGGAAAGCAACCTTTCCAAGAGTTCACCTTGTCGAGCTCCTTCAGAATCGTGCATGGTGTCACCTCTCATTATTCTAACCTCAGAGAATATCGGCCCAATTTACTCAGCGTCTCGTCATAGGACATACCCTCTCACCCCAGGGAGCAATTTAGTGAACAAAACCTTGTTTACCTATGGCCCGGAGGAGGCATTCAGACCTTTTGATATGATAATCAGGGGCCTAATTCCTGCTTGAGGCCCTCCCCACCCCCCCTCTCCAACATTGGCCTGTTCTGAGGGAACTTGAAGCCAGGGAAATGCCTGTAACTAAGATTGACCTAAACGAGGAGCAGGAATCCACCACTGTATCTCGCTTCTACTGCACCCCCAACTCCCCTGCCGACAGGCTGCATTGCAGCCAATTTATTGCAGATGATGCAATGATAGGTGGAAAAGCAAGTGATGAGGAGGAGACAAAGAGTCTGCAAAGGGATATGGACCGGTGAAGAGAGTGGGCAAAAACGTTCAGGTTGGAGTACAATGTGGGACCGTCGGAGACTGTCCGATTGGCAGGAAGGATAAAAGAGCAGGATGTTATTGAAATAGAGTTGCAGAATGCTGCGGTGCAGAGGGATCGACCGACTACATGAGTCACCAGAAGTTAGCACACAGGTAGAGCAAGTCATTCGGAAGGCAAATGGAATGTTCACCTTTATTGTGAAGGGAATGGAGTATAAAAGTAGAGGAGTCTTGCTACAAACTGCGCAGGGCATTGCAGTATTACGTGCAGATTTGGTTTCCTTCGTTAGGAGAGTTATATTTGAATTGGAGGCGGCCCTATGCACATTCAGCCCTCCATGGGTTGCCTTCTGGTTGAAGGGCTTGTCTTATGAGTTAAGAGTTGAACAGGAATCTAGAACCAGGGGGGTCACAGTTTCAGAATAAGGGGATCTCCCATGGAAGACGGAGATGAGGGGGGAATTTCTTCTCTCAGGGGGTCGTTAGTGTTTGGAATTCTCTCCCCCCCGGAGAGCAAGCGGACGCACAGGGGTCACTGAATATATTCGAGGCTTGAGTTAGAGGGATTTTTGATTGACAAGGGAGTCGAGGGTTATGGGGGGGGGGGACAGACAGGCAGGATAGTGGGGCTGAGACCGCACTCAGATCAGCCACAGGGTCTTATTGAATGGTGGAGCAGGCTCGAGGGGGGGGTAGGTGCGAATGGCTACTTCTGCTATTCTGCCTTCTGCGCTTTCTTAGGTCCTTTATGTCCCTCGCCAATGCCAGCACTCATCCCCCCCCTCCGCCACCCGGACCTCCTCTCACTCTCCTGACCGCAACGCACTCCCGGCGCGTGACCCACTCATTGCCGCAGTCAGTGCTGTTCGCGGGATCGCGCTGTGCGCAAATTGGCTGGGCCGCGTTTCCTGCATCGCCGACGCAATCGCAGTTGGAAAGAAAGAAGGTTCTTCACCGGATTCCGCAATGCAGTCTGTCGGTGGGGGGTGGGGGTGGTTAGTGGGGGTGGCAGGTGATTGGTGACGGTCCTGTGCTTGAGGAAGGCACTACAGGAATGAAGCCCACCTCTCTAGCTCCCCTCGCTCCTCCCGACCCTGCTCTCCGGACCCAGAGACCTCGCAGGGTGAACTCAGCGGCTCCCTTGTCGGGCACTGCCCGCGTGGTGAGCCCGGTGGTAAGGTGGAGAGCTGGAGGAAGCTCAGGCTGCAAATCAGAAACACCCACTGACCAAAAAAAAAATAAATAAAAAATACCCAACAAATTCGATCAAACGGCAGGAGAATTAAAATTAGACTGGAGCTCACCTGACCCGGGTAGCAGTATCGCCAAGGCAACCAGCGCCAACAGACCAGGGGTGTCCGCCTGATTCACTTTTCCATAGCTCAAGCTGTACATTTTTGCATCAGAGGAGCTGAGGCTTTGACTCCTGAGGAGCAGTGAGTCTAACTCTGCTCCCAATGAGTTCGGCACTTTCTTTTAACATAATCGCCACTGAGGGACTTTCCAGCATCAGCTCCCTATGTCATATGGAGCGAAATAAACACAGCAAATGCTGCTTCCTGAATCTTCTCAGGCATTACACTGCCACTTGGAGGACTGAGGAAGAAAATTCCAGTGAAGTAAGTGGCGAGGCTGTTGCAAGTTCGATAGCAGAGCGGTTGGTTAATTGGGTTTGCATTCCACGTGAAAGGACCAATGATCCAGGGTTATGATTTCAAATCCTCCAAATTAAGCCAATAAAATGCAGAATTAAAAGATCCATCAGTAGTGGTCACTACTGGAGTGTTGTTTAAAAAGATAAGCCCTGTGGAGAAGGCTTGTGACCCACAGCAATGTGTGTGACTTCCCTCTGAGATGGTTACTCAATTGGCTTAAACTGCTACCACAGGCTATAAGGATGAACTGGATCAATCGAACTACAGTGGCAAACTCAGCCCTGACGATCCTGCAAAGTCCCCCTTACTAACATCAGGGGGCTAGTGCCAAAATTGGGACAGCTGTCTCACAGACTGGTCAAGCAACAGCTTATTTAGTCACCCTCACAGAATCATTCCTTATAGGCAATACCCCAGACACCACCATCACCATCCCTGGGTATGTCCTGTCCCACCGGCAGGACAGACCCAGCAGAGGTGGCGGCACAGTGGTATACAGTCGGGAGGGAGTTGCCCCGGGAGTCCTCAACATCGCCTCCGGGCCCCATGAAGTCTCATGGCATCAGGTCAAACATGGGCAAGGAAACCTCCTGCTGATTACCACGTACCGCCCTCCCTCAGCTGATGAATCAGTGCTTCCTCCATGTTGAACACCACTTGGAGGAAGCACTGAGGGTGACAAGGATGCAGAATGTACTCTGGGTGGGGGGACTTCAATGCCCATCACCAAGTGTGGCTCGATAGCACCACTACTGACCGAGCTGGTCCAGTCCTAAAGGACATAGCTGCTAGACTGGGTCTGCGGCAGGTGGTGAGTGAACCAACAAGAGGGAAATACCTCCTTGACCTTGTCCTCACCAATCTACCTGTTGCAGATGCATCTGTCCATGACGGTATTGGTAGGAATGATGACCACACAGTCCATGTGGAGACGAAGTCCCATCTTCACATTGAGGATACCCTCCATCATGTTGTGTGGCACTATCATTGTGCTAAATGGGATAGATTTTCAACAGATCTAGCAACTCAAGGCTGGGCGCTGTGGGCCATCAGCAGCAGCAGAATTGTACTCGAACACAATCTGTAACCTCATGGCCCAGCATATCCCCCACTCTACCATTACCATCAAGCCAGGAGATCAACCCTGGTTCAACAAAGAGTGCAGGAGGACATGACAGGAGCAGCACCAGGAATACCTAAAAATGAGGTGTCAACCTGGTGAAGCTACAACACAGGACTACTTGTGTACCAAACAAAATAAGTAGCAAGTGATAGACAGGGATAAGAGATCCCACAACCAATGGATTAGGCCTAATCTCTGCAGTCCTGCTACAGCCAGTTGTGAATGGTGGTGGACAATTATTCTCACTGGAGGAGAAAGTTCCACAAATCAGCCCACGTTCAATGATGTGGGGGGGTGGGTGGGGGGGGGGGGGGGGGGTGGGAGGTGAGGGGGTGGTGGGGGGGGTGGTAGGGGCAGCACATCAGTGCAAAAGATAAGGGCTGAAGCATTTGCAACAATCTTCAGCCAGAAGTGCCGAGTGGATGATCCATCTTGGCCTCCTCCGGAGGTCCCCAGCATCACAGATGCCAGTCTTCAGCCAATTCGATTCACTCCATATGATATGAAGGAACAGCTATTGGATAGTGCAAAGGCTATGGGCCCTGACAATATTCCAGCAATAGTATTAATAGTATTGAAGACTTGTGCTCCAGAACTTGCTGGGCCCTTAGCCAAGCTGTTCCAGTACAGCTACAACACTGGCATCTACCCGGCTATGTGGAAAATTGCCCAGGTGTGTCCTGTACACAAAAAGCAGAACAAATCCAACCCGGCCAATTACCACCCCATCAGTCTACTCTCCATCATCAGTAAAATAATGGAAGATGTCCAGTGCTATCAATCGGCGCTTACTCAACAATAACCTGCTCGCTGACACTCAGTTTGGGTTCTGCCAGGGCCACTAAGCTCCCAACCTCATTACAGCCTTGGTTCAAACATGGACAAAACCGCTGAGCTCCCGAGGTGAGGTGAGAGTGACTGCCCTTGACATCAAGGTCGCATTTGACCGAGTGTGGCATCAAGGAGCCCTAGCAAAACTGGAGTCAATGGGAATTGGGGAAAACTCTCAACTGGTTGGAGTCATACCTAGCACAAAGGAAGATGGTTGAGATTCCCACCTCCAGGATATCTCTGCAGGAGTTCCTCGTAGTGTTCTAGTCCCAACCATCTTGTACTGTTTCATCACTGACCTTCCCTCCATCATAAGGTCAGAAGTGGAGATGTTCGCTGATGATTCCACAATGTTCAGCACCATTCGCGACTCCTCAGATATTGAAGCAGTCCATGTCTAAATGCAGCAAGATCTGGACAATATCTAGACTTGGGATGACCAGTGGCAAGTAACACTCGTGCCACACAAGTGCCAGGCAATGACCACCTCCAATAAGATAGAATCTAACCACTCCTCCTTGACATTCAAGGGCATTACCATTGCTGAATCCCCCACTATCAACATGCTGGGCCTTGTAGATGATGGACAGGCTTTGGAGACTCAGGAGGTGAGTTACTCTCCACAGAATTCCCAGCCTCTGACCTGCTCCAACCATCTTCCTTTGTGCTAGGTATGGCTTTCACCAGCGGAGAGATTTCCCCCGATTCCCATTGACTCCAGTTTTGCTAGGGCTCCTTGATGCCACACTCGGTCAAATGCTGCTTTAATGTCAGGGGCACTCACTCTCACCTCACCTCTTGAGTTGAACTGGACCAACCATATAAATACTGTGGCTACAAGAGCAGGTCAGAGGGTGGGAATTTTGTGGAGAATAACTCACCTCCTGACTCCCCAAAACCTGTCCACCATCTACAAGGCACAAGTCAGGAGTGTGATGGAATACTCCCCACTGCTGGATGAGGGCAGCTCCAACAATACTCAAGAAGATTGACACCGTCCAGTACAAAACATCCCACTTGACTGGCATCCCATCCACCTTAAACATTCACTCCCTCCACCACCGATGCAGTGTGCACCGTCTAGAAGATGCACTGCAGGAATTCACCAAGTCTCCTTCAACAGCACCTTCCAAACCCGATATGGTAACGCTGGGTCAGTTCACTATCTGATTGGCCATGAGAAGGCGAGGATGGCTACCTTGGGTGACCAATAGCAGGCATGTGGGGGCGGGGCAATTGGTGGCAGGAGTTTGGATGAAGTGTGTAGGACTAGGTCTAGACTTGGCAACTCTATTTGGACCCCCAGTCTCAGGAGGAGAGGGGGGTGGGGTGGTCCCAACATTATGGGAAGATGGTGGTGTAGTGGTAGTGTCACTGAATTAGAAATCCAGAGGTCCAGGCTAATCCTCTGGGGACATGGGTTCAAATCCCACCATGGTAGCTGGTGGAATTTAAATTAATAAATGCGGAATTATAAAGCTGGTCTCAGTAACGGTGACCATGTTGACTGTCATAACAAACCCATCTGGTTCTCTAATGCCCTTTAGGGAAGGAAGGAAATCTGCTATCCTTACCCTGTCTGGCCTACATGTGACTCCAGACCCACAGCAACATGGTAGATGCTTAACTTCCCTCTGAAATGGTTGAGTGATCCAGTCAGGTTTTAGGAATGGGCAACAAATGCTGGCCTTGCCAGAGACGCCCATTTCCCACGAAAGAGGAATCAAAAATTCCCTGTGTTTTAGGTACAAACACATATTCCCCTGATGACTCACCCATGTTAAATAATTTCACGCCTGCGCTGCATTTGACCCTTGAAGTCAGCGAGTGAGCAAACATTACTGACGTGTCTTTCTTAACTTAGAAAATGAGAGGAACAAAATGTTTTCCCCTTGCAGGCTGCTATCCTGTCTTGGCCTTGGAGAGTCCCTGACGATGTGTATTATTCTTGGATTCATTACTCATTTCGCTGAGAGAACTTCCTGTCAGCGGCCACTTGACTGATACCAAAGACTTCATGTCAGTCTAGACTGAACTATTGAAGCCCTCAAGGTTTCGGGCCTGCACGTTGACTAAAGGTTTTCTTCAACATGCATTAATAGTGTCTTGTTGGGCAGTGGATTGGACCCCTGAGCCTGAAGCCCCAGGTTCAAGTCCCCACTCCAGGACTTGATGGCCAAGGAAGGTGCATTCATAACGCAGCCAAACAGGTTCAAGTACCACCCTGCGAGTCCTTCCAACGGCCGCCAATGCCAGGCGGTAAGAGCGGGAGGGATTCCTGGCCAGCCCACGTGATGGGATGAACGTTGGATCCTCCACCGTCACCCGCCCATAGCTCCAGACCACAACTAGCCCGTCAAAGTGCATGTTGCCACAGCAACTGGGGCCTCTTTGGGTGGGGGGTGGGGGGGGGCGGTCCCCTCAGTTGGCTGGACAGCCGACGTGGGGCAGGTTGGTGCCCAATAGCACCGGGTTCAATCCCCGCTCCGGCTGGGGTGGATTGGAGACCTACCTCCTCACCCTACCCATGGTGGAGTGGTGGAGCTGCCCGTCGGACATGCCTTTGGGCAGGGAACTCAAGGAGAATAGTGTTTAAGGTGGCACGTTCTGAGGGGATGGCATGTTGGTGGGTGAGAGAACTGGTACTTGAATGTGTCGGGAAAAGTTGCCAACTTATTCACCAGCTGTTGAGTTGGTGATGTTTGCATGGTGGCTGGGCATTGTCCCCGCTGGGCTCGGGAGTGAATTAAGTGGCTCGGGGATTTTAAAATTCTCATCCTTCTTTTCAAATCTCCACCATGGCCTCATACCCTCCCCATCACTGTAACCTCCTCCAGCCCCACAACCCTCAGAGATTTTCACCTTCCCCCTACTCCAGTGACCTTCTCTGACCTCCGCACTCCACCAATCCAATGTCAGCCATTTATCGTTTGATGGTCAGGAACTTGAGTGTTGCTGAAAAGAGAGACATGCAGTCAAAGCTTTTTGTCTCGCACTCATCAGGACAAACAAAAGAATGCCAAATTTCAAAGAGAGCAACAATTTATGCTACACGAGAGAAGGGTGCTGATTGGTTGACAAGTCCATCCTGATAGGTGTTGCCATGGGAATGCTTCAAGGATCTATTGTCTTCCGTGCTTTTGTTTAATCCAAAAAAGATGCAGTGCCTGGGCATGTACCTTTTGCCTGCAGAGTACAGGTCCCTGCGTATGAATATATGTAGCTTCTAGCAAGTATAAGTGAGCCACATTGTGAGCTGACTGATAGCCTTGACTAGGTCGTCAGTGTAATTCTCAGAACACTGGGAATTGTTCAGTAAGTGCTGTCCAATCGCAGAATCCCAGTTAACGTTAGACACGTTCTGAGCTTTAACAACAACACCTTACATTTATGTAGCACCTTTGAAGTAGAAGCCATCCCAAGGCCGTTCACAGGAGCACTATGAAACCCAAAGTTAGAAAACAAAACCGAACCACATGAGGAGATGTTAGGGACAGATGACCAAACACTTGGTCAGAGAGGTAGGTTCTAAGGAATGTCTCAGAGGAGGAAAGTGAAGCCGGGAGGTGGAGAGGGTTAAGGAGGGTATTCCAGAACTTATGGCCTGAGCAAGTGAAGGCACAGCCTTAGGGTTGCACAAGAGATCAGAAATAGAGGAGCACTGATATCTTGGAGAGGTTGCAGAGCTAGGGGAGATTACAGAGATAGGGAGGGAGCAAGGCCACAGAGGGATTTGAAGATAAGGATCAGAATTTTATAATCGAGGTATCGTTTGACCATTGTTAGGCCTTAGCCCCTGTTCCTGGCCTCCTGCCAGTAGCTTCAGGGATACATCTGGAAAACTCTTGCACCACCATACTTAACCTGCCCATGTGTGGAGACCATTAATCTAGGATGGTAGAAATTAAAAGCCACTCAACTTTGACTCTGGGCCAAGCTGAGCCCGTCACTGTCCCTCCACCGCCCCTACTCCCGCTCCCCCCAACCACCCGGACCCAATCTGCAGGCCTCAAACCTTGATAACTATCTATTGAGGGGAGTCTGAGGTAGGTAGAGTGGATGGTTGGGGGTGGTTTCAAAGTATATCAGGGTCTACAAGAGCAGGTCAGAGGCTAGGATTTCTGCGGCACGTAACTCACCCCCTGACTCCCCAAAGCCTATCCAATGTCTACAAAGCACAAGGGGAGATGATGGTGTAGTGGTATTGTCGCTGGACCAGAAACCCAGGGTAATGCTGCGGGGATCTGGGTTTGAATCTCACGACAGCAGATAGTGGCATTTGGATTTAATAAAAATTTGGAATTAAAAGTCTAATGATGACCATGAAACCATTGTTGACTGGTTCACTAATGCCCCTTTATAGGGAAGGAAATCTGCCATCCTTACCCAGTCTGGCCTACATGTGACTCTTAAAAGCCTCTGAACAAGAGTGATTAGGGATGACCTAACCAGTGACAGCCACATCTCATGAATGAGTTTTTTTAAAAAAGGAGTGTGATGGAATATTCTCCACTTGCCTGGATGAGTGCAGCTCCCACAACACTCAAGAAGCTCAACACCATCCAGGACAAAGCAGCCCCACTTGATTAGCACCCCATCCACAAACATTCACTCCCTCCACCACCGACGCACAGTAGCAGCAGTGTGTGTACCACCTACAAGATGCACTGCAGAAACTCACCAAGGCTCCTTAGACAGCACCTTCCAAACCCACAACCTCTCCCACCTAGAAGGACAAGGGCAGCAGACACATGGGGAACACCACCACCTGGAAGTTCCCCTCCAAGCCACTCACCATCCTGACTTGGAAATATATCGGCCGTTCCTTCACTGTCGCTGGGTCAAAATCCTGGAACTCCCTCCCTAACAGCACTGTGGGTGTACCTACACCACAGGGGACTGCAGTGGTTCAAGAAGGCAGCTCACCACCACCTTCTCAAGGAGCAATTAGGGAAGGGCGACAAATGCTGGCCTAGCCGGCGACGCCCACATCCCTGTGAATGAACAGATAAAAAGAAATGTTTTCGGTCACCATGTTGGGTGCATCGTGTCGATAACCCAGATGACACACCTTCCCTACCCTCCCCAGAAGATGGCAGGAGAAGGTATTTTTGACACAGAGCACGTCGACCAGGGGCAATGTTGGTGTGAGGGTGCATAGCCCGTTTTCAACCTTCCCCATTCGGCCCATCGTATGTGTGCTAGCCCTTTGAAAGAGCTCTCTCTTCAGCGCAAATTCTCCTCATAAAAGCGAGCGTGTGCATGGAGTTCACTGATCTTCAGCCAGTTCCAAGGCCTCCCCCTTGGGCCCTCTCTCATTGAGCATTAGCACATTAACTTTCAAGAGTCAAGGTCTCTAAGCTACAACACTGTGCACACAGGAAGAATTCGGTCACCCCCTATTTACACATGGAAAGCCCCACTTCCCCTTTTCAATGCTGGGTAGGATGAAGATTCAAAGAAAGAGAGATAGTCGTTCGGTGATGCAGAACTTGAGTGTTGCTGAAAAAAGAGACAAGTTGAGGCTTTTCATCTCGCACTCATCAGGGCATCTGGCAATAATACCAATATAAGGGGAAAACAACAATTTATACTGCATGTGAAGAGAACGCTGATTGGCAGGCAAGTGGCATTGCCGTGGAGAATGCGCCAGTGACGGTGACTGACAGTTAACTTCCGAGCATTGTTTGAAATTTAAACCAGGCAGCTTGACCCTGATTGGTCAAGGCATTGCCCCTGAGGGATGAGTATTTGCCACTAACAGGACGCTGCCGTCAAACTGAAAAGAGGTTCTGCCTATCATGCCAATGAGTAACGTGGCGTATGAATTTCAGTGCCAGTGTGATGCCAGGTCATATGTCCCAAAGACTGGCGGATTGTATCAAACAGCCGCTGTTCGCAACAGGCAGGATACAGACTGTACCATCATTAGGTGTGATTCTGTGATTGGACAACATTCCCTAAATAATCCTCAGTGTGCTAAAAATTATGTTGACAACCAATTTAAGATTGTCAGTCGGGGTTCGCAATGTGGTGCATTTGCGTGTACTGGAAGCTATATATATTAATACGCAGGGCCCTGCTCTTTGCAGACAGAAAGAACATGTACATACCCTGTTTCAGCTAAATAAAATAAGTGACAGCCATTCACTGGTTCATTCCTCAGGGCAATACCTTGACCAATCGGGGTCAAGCTGCCTGGTCTCTCGATGCTCATGCCTCAGTTTTGAAGATTGGGGTTCAAGTCTCACCCCAGAGACCTGAGCTGAAATACCCAGGCCGACACTCCCAGTGCGGTACTGAGAGAGTGCCGCACTGTCGGGTGCGCCGCCTTTCAGGTGAGACGTCAAAACCGAGGCCTGGTCGTCCCCTCTCAAGTGGGCACAAAAAAAAGACCCCGCAGCCCCTATTTTGAAGAAGAGCAGGGGGGTTATGCCCGGCGGCCTGGCCAACATTCGCCCCTCGATCAGCATCACCGACACGAGTTATCCGCCAGTTATCCCACTGCTGCTTGTGGGATCTTGCTGTGCGCAAATTGCCTGCTGCATTGTTCTACATCACAGCAAGCCAAGCGCTTCATCGGCCCGAAAGCGGGTCGGAGCATGGCGAGAGGTGCTATAGAAAGGCGGGCTTTCCTCTGTCGGCCCCTGGGCTATACATCGGGCTCAACTGACCTGTCGAAGCCAAGTTTAAAAGGCGGAACGCGCTCCGCTTCCGGGCAGCGGCGCCGCTGTTTGGCGACCAGTCCCGCTGCGCGCGCGAATCCGACGGCGGCGGACGCGCCGATGCTGCTGAAGTCGTTGCCGCGAGAGACGACCAGAGCCTCCCGGGCAGAACGTTATCTCCCCCTCTCAGGCTGCAACAGCTCTAGTCAGGAGCCTATTAGCTAAGAAAACATTCCCACAGCCCAATATCAATCAAGTCCTTTGTTTCTTTTTCTGCCAGATGCCTGGGTCAATCGTTTACGAATTGGGAAAGCACGCGGAGCACATTAAGGCTACACGCCTTTCCACTTAAATTTCCCTATGTCAGGGGTCAAGCACAAACAAGGAGCTGCTTCCTCAGAGTCACCCCACCGTCCTAGGATTTTCAAACAGCAATCCCACCCCCCCCACCCCTCACCAACTTATCGTTTGCTGTGAAACTGCTCCTCGGGCACTCCAGGCTAACACCCACGGTGTGCAATCGAGGCAGTGCCGCACTGTCAGAGGATGTCCTGAGTCCACTGTTAATCGCTCAACCAACATCACTAAAAAACAGATGATCCGGTCATTGTCACGTTGCTGATTGCGGGAGCTTGCTGTGCGCATAAGGTTCGTCACCGTGTTTCATAGGGTTAGACCGGATGACAAAACTTCCAAAGTACTTCATTGGCTCAAAGTGCCATTGGAATTCAGGACATTGGGATTGTAAGGAAAGAGATTTGATCCATTGGGATTGTGTGAAATGGGAGTGAAGGGGAGGGGATTTTGATCCTTTGGGATTGCGTGAAATGGGAGTGAAGGGGAGGGGATTTGATCCTTTGGGATTGTGTGAAATGGGAGTGAAGGGGAGGGGGTTTTGATCCATTGGGATTGTGTGAAATGGGAGCGAATGGGAGGGGATTTTGATCCATTGGGATTGTGTGAAATGGGAGTGAATGGGAGGGGTTTTTGATCCATTGGGATTGTGTGAAATGGGAGTGAATGGGAGGAGATTTTGATCCTTTGGGATTGTGTGAAATGGGAGTGAATGGGAAGGGATTTTGATCCTTTGGGATTGTGTGAAATGGGAGTGAATGGGAGGGGATTTTGATCCTTTGGGATTGTGTGAAATGGGAGTGAATGGGAGGGGATTTTGATCCTTTGGGATTGTGTGAAATGGGAGTGAATGGGAGGGGGTTTTGATCCATTGGGATTGTGTGAAATGGGAGTGAATGGGAGGGGATTTTGTGAAATGGGAGTGAATGGGAGGGGATTTGATCCATTGGGATTGTGTGAAATGGGAGTGAATGGGAGGGGATTTGATCCATTGGGATTGTGTGAAATGGGAGTGAATGGGAGGGGATTTTGATCCATTGGGATTGTGCACAGTGGGAGTACCATTCCCAGCACGTCCTCATTAGACTTTCTGTCTGGGTAGAGTGCAGAACCTCTTCCTGTACAACCACATCTCCAACACATTCAGCTGATCAGTAATCTCTTTGCTTGTTGTTTATGTCACTGAAGCAAATAACATGGATGGCAAGATGTGGTATCTAAGCGTTCCTTTCCTGATACGTAGATCCAGTTTCTCAGGTGTAAACATGCCCTTCATTCTGACAGAGCTGCTCTTGTCTATCTAAACTCTCCTTCAGATCTCATAATTACAGCTCACATTGTCTGGGATAGTCTGTCCAATCTACACGCACTTTTTCACTTGTTCCGAGCCTTTCCATTCAGTCCAGCAATAGACCTCTGCTTATCACCATTGTGTGTGTGTCGCTCATCCACTATCCCGACCAGGACTGTGTATCAGCAATACCTGAGGACACTGGAGAGCTTCCATCAGCAATGCCCCTGCTGGAAACACTAGTGTCCTTCCTGAAGCCTCAAGCATTCAAGCAAAAGCAACTTCAATGGGCTGGACACTGTCTGGATGTCCGAAAAGCACCTCCGCCTGTTTTATCAACTCTCGAATGGCCAAGTGTCTTCAAAAACACCCTAAGGCTCTCCTTGAAGTGCAGCAGCAATGGCCGGGAGGTGTAGGTACACCCACAGCGCTGTTAGGGAGGGAGCTCCAGGATTTTGACCCGGTGACATAATTCCAAGTCAGGATGGTGAGTGACTTGGAGGGGAACTTGCAGGTGGTGGTGTTTCCATGCATCTGCTGCTCTTGTCCTTTTGGGTGGTAGAGGATCTTAAATCCATTACACACCTGGAGTGTTATGTGCAGTTTTGGTCTCCTTACCTAAGGAAGGATATACTTGCCCCAGAGGGAGTGCAGCAAAGGTTCACCAGACTGATTCCTGGGAAGGCAGGATAGATTTTTTTTAATATTCATTGGATGTGGACATCGCTCACTGGCTAGAACCAGCATTTATTGCCCATCCCTAATGGCTGGGCATTTAGGATTCAACCACATTAGTGTGGGGTCTAGTGTCACATGTAGGCCAGAGCAGGTAAGGATGGCAGATTTCCTTCCCTAAAGGGCATTAGTGAACCAGATGGGTTTTTACAACAATCAGCAATGGTTTCATGGTCATTGTCAGACTTACTGCAGGTTATTAGATTCAAATTGCACCATCTGTGCTGGGATTCGAACCTGGGTCCCCAGAGCATCAGCCTGGGCCTCTGGGATATTAGTCCAGTGACAATCCCACTATGGTAGCCCCTCCCCCGGGCCGACTGGGGCTGTATCCACTGGAGTTTAGAAGAATGAGAGGGGATCTCAGTGAAACGTTTAAGATTCTGACAGGGTGGGACAGATGGATACAGGGAAGATATTTCCCCTCTGCGGAGAGGTCACACGGACTCGAAACGTGAACTCTGTTTCTCTCTCCACAGAGGCCGTCAGACCTGCTGAGTCCAGCATTTTCTGTTTTTGTTTCAGATATTCCAGCATCCGCAGTATTTTGCTTTTATCTTGATGGTTCCTCTGGCTGTGGGATAGGGGATCTAGAACAAGGGGTCACAGTCTCAGGATACAGGGTGGACCATTCAGGACTGAGATGAGGAGAAACCTCTTCAGTCAGAGGTTGGTCAACCTGTGGAATTCTCTACTACAGAGGGCTGTAGAGGATAAGTCACTGAATATATTTAAGAAGGAAATAGATAGATTTCTAGACTCTAAAGGCGTTAAGGGGTGTACAGAGAGAGCGGGAGTACGGCGTTGAGACAGAGAATCAGCCATGATCATATTGAATAATGGAGCAGGCTCGAGGGGCTAAATGTTCCTCGTTCCTGTTCCTAGTTTCTATGTTCCTATGACCCTCCCTGGTTCCATGTCCTTAACACACTTACCTCACAAAAATCTACTGACCCTTGGTTTTGGCATTTTCAATTGGCTCCTGACATCAGCAGCTTCCCAGTTGGAAGGTTCCAGATTTTTAATACCAAGACATTGAAAAAAACACACTTTCAACATGAAACAGAAGCTGCAAAAAACGCATCACAAACTCCAGCTAGATTTATTTCAGCATTGAATAATTACACATCAAACCGGGATCATACCATGCAATTGATAACAACAACTTATATTTATATAGTGCCCTTTACAGAATAAAACACCCCAAAGGCGCCTCACATGAGCATTACAAAGCAAAATTTGACCCCGAGCCACATAAGGGGGTATTAGGGTCAGGTGACCAAATTCTCGGCCAAAGAGGTCATCTTAAAGGAGGGGAGAGGGAGAGAGAGAGAGAGAGAGAGAGAGAGAGAGAGGGGCGGAGAGGTTTAGGGAGGGAATTCCAGAGCTTAGGGCCCAGGCAGCTGAAGGCACGGCCGCCATTGGTGGAGTGGTTAAAATCGGGGGCTGTTCAAAAGGCCGGAATTGGAGGAGCACAGAGATCTCTGAGGGTTGTGGGGCTGGAGGAGGTTACAGAAATAGGGAGGAGGGAGGGGGGTAGGCGGTGGTGGGAGGGGGTGTGAGGCCATGGAAGGATTTGAAGACAAAGGATGAGAATTTTTTTAAACTGAGGCGTTGCTTGACCGGGAGCCCATGTGGGTCAGCGAGCACAGGGGGTGATGGGTGACCGGGGCTCGGGGTGAGTTAGGACACGGGGGCAGCAGGATTTCGGAAGGGCTCAAGTTTATGGAGGGTCGGATGTGGGAGAGCAGACAGGAGGCTGCTGGGACAGTCAAGTGTAGAGGTAACAAAGGCATGTGTGAGGGTTTCTGCAGTCGATGAGCTGAGGCAGGGCAGAGTCCAGCGATATTACAGGGATAAAAATAGGCAGCCTTGGGGATGATGCCAATGTTTAACTTATGCCAAAATCTTTGTGCACAGCGACAGTTTCAATCCTTATTAACCCAAGGTACAATTTTCTTGTCCTCAGTCTTTGAAGGGTCACATCAAAGGAATCGACTCTGGGTCTCGCCGAAGGCATCACACGGGCACTTCCTCCAGGGCTCTGGCAAAGCCTGCACCAACAGATTGATCTGGTGAATGGGGTTCAGCGCACCGACAATCACACTGGAACCCCTGGCAGGGGCAACAAGGGCTCTGGTGAAAACTCTGTCACGGGCTCATCCTGAAAGGCAAAATCCGGTCCGCATTTTCTTGTCAGCCCCACCGCTCTGTCCCAGATGTTCTGATAGCGCAATGTTTGGGTCTGGAGCAGGATATGTCATTCAGCAATTGAAATAGGCTTGAGCGATACTTATAAAGTAAATAATAATCCAGCCCTGAGAGAGAGCGGGACCTCTTATCCTACACAGCGCAG
This sequence comes from Cetorhinus maximus, assembly GCF_964194155.1. NCBI lineage: Eukaryota > Metazoa > Chordata > Chondrichthyes > Lamniformes > Cetorhinidae > Cetorhinus > Cetorhinus maximus. The sequence continues at coordinate 18,899 of NW_027598269.1, read as the reverse complement.
CTGAGTGGCTCACCAGGCTGTTGCCAACCCTCCCAGGATGGTTCTGTTTGACTCTTGTTGAATCCTCCAGGGACACATCCACCAAGAGTTGGTCCCCTGGGATCTGGTACGGCTATGCAGCCTCCTGTTGCTCGGACCCAGAGACGGGCAGTAGGTTGTTTTCTCTGAAGGACGTTGGTGGACCAGCTGGGATTTACCACAATCCAACAGCTTCACCCTCACTTTTATTTTATTCCCAAATATTTAAAAACTGAACTCAAAACGCTCAAAGTGCCAGGATGGGATTTGAACTCATATTCTCTGGGTTACTGTGTGTCGGTCGGGGCTTAGATCTCTCTCTCTCTCTCTCTCTCCTTTTCTTTCTCTCTCTTTTTCGCTCTCTCTTTTTCTCTCTCTCTTTCTCTTCCCCTCTCTTTTTATCCCTCTTTCTCTCTCCCTCTCTCTTTCTCTCTCTCTCCCTTTCTCTCGTTCTCTCATTCTCTCTCTCTCTCCCTTTTTTTCTCCCTCTCTCTTTCTCTTTCTCTCTTTTTCTTTCTCTCTCCCTTTCTTTCTCTCTCTTTCTCTTTCTCTCTTTCTCTCTTTCTCTCTCCCTTTCTCTCTCTCTCCCTTTTTTTTCTCCCTCTCTCTTTCTCTTTCTCTCTTTCTCTTTCTCTCTCCCTTTCTTTCTCTTTCTCTTTCTCTCTTTCTCTCTCTTTCTCTTTCTCTCTTTCTCTTTCTCTCTATCTCTTTCACTCTTTTGTCTCTGAGTCAGAAGGTTGTGGGTTTAAGTCCCACTCCAAAGACCTGAGCACAAACTCCAGGCTGTCACTCTGGGTGCAGTGCTGAGGGAGTGCTGCACTCTCAGAGGTACCAACTTTCAGATGAGATGTTAAACCAAGGCTCTGTTTGCCTCCTTGGATAGATCGAAAAGATCCTGCGGCCTCTATTTTGAAGAGAAGCTGCTAAGTTCTCATTTGTGTTCTCAGTCAACAAAAACAGGTTACCTGGTCATTATCATGTTGTTGTTGCTCATGGGAGCTTGCTGTGCACAATTTGGCTGCTGCATTTCCTACATTACAACAGTGACTATACTTCAAAAAGTATTTCATTGGTTGTAAAGAACTTTACAATGCCCCGAGGGGAAATTAGGGATGGTCAGGAAATGCTGGTCTAGCCAGTGATGCCCACTCTGTCTGTTGAATCCCCTATTGACTGGGTCGCGACCCTCAGGGAGAAAACCCCTTCTCCTCATCCCGGTCTTAAATGGGCGACCCCCTTATTTTTAAACAGTGACCCCCTTCGTTCTAGATTCTCCCACAAGAGGAAACATCCTCTCCACATCCACCCTGTCAAGTCCCCTCAGGATCTTAAGGAGGCTGTGTTGTGGGATCGCGCTGTGCGTATTTCCATTGCTCAGGAATTTTATTTAAATTTGTGCCCACGAGTCATCCCTTCAAACCCAGTTAGCAATGCTGTTTGGGTGACATATTAAACAAACAGCCTGCCCTCGGGGGCCACTACTCCAAGGGGGAGTGGGGGAGGCGGGCAGGGGTAGTTTCCCCTCGGTGTCTTGGGGGGACATCATTTATCCCTCCACCATTTTAAAAAGAGAAATGGATCCGCTCGTGATCACAGTTCTGATTGTGGGATCTTGCTGTGCGTGTGTTGGCTGCTGCGCTTCCCACATTGCAACTGTGCTTCACAAAGCCCCGTCATTGGCCATGAAGCTCAGTGTTAGGCCGTGCCAGGCGCTATACAAATGGAAGTCTTTCTTTCTCAGCTGCTGCCAATGCAGTGCAAGTAATTATCTAATGATTCTCTTCCTCAGGGAGTTAGCTGGAGCGATACAGAATATGCTGATTCAAGTTTTGGATATGATAGAGAGATCTCCCCCATCGATGCGCCAGGTAATGTATTACAAATCAACATGTTCCAAGTGGGACTGCTTAGTGATATCAATTGCATGGCGCTATAGTATATACAAGAATGAGATTTTTAAAACCAAGTCATTGCCTGTGTGGGACCCAGTGCAGTTCAGCTCCAGAATCTGTGGCTGTGCCTTCAGCTGCCTGGGCTCCAAGCTCTGGAACTCCCTCCCTAAACCTCTCCGCCCCTCTATCCTCCTTTAAGACGCTCCTTAAAACCTATCTCTTTGACCGAACTCTTAGTCACCTATCCAGAATATCTCCTAATGTGGTTCAGTGCCAAATTTTGTTTTATAATTGTTACATATCCACCAGTTTGTGGTATATCTTAGATGTCTGAATTATCTCAGAGCAACGCAGAGGTGACGCCAGTTCCACATCTACAACAGGTTTATTTATAATACTTTAAAGCATCTCAGAAATTATAGGATTTTCTGCACACACATGGTCTCAGCTCATAGCCTCAGTTCTTTTTGGAATCATCTCGGTTTTCTCAACTCTCTGGCTTCACCCACAGGCTTAAGCAATCGAGCACAGTGAACATGGATCGGTTACCAGAATAACATAATCAAACACAGATCAATCACACCATTGGACATCAGAATAATCACTCCTTTAAAAGTACCTTGGGCTGATTTTCTATGGTAAAGGTGCTATATAAATGTATGTATAAATGAATTATTGTTGTTGTTAAGGCTAGACAGACTGGTCTCCTTTCTCTTGAAAGAAGAAGGCTGAGGGGTGACCCAATAGATGTCTTTAAAATGATGAAAAGTTTTGATCGAGTGGATACAGAGAGAATGTTTCCTCTTTGCGGGGAAGAGCATAACTAGAGGCCACCAATATCAGATAGTCATCAAGAAATCCAATCGGGAATTCAGGGGAAACATCTTTGCCCAGAGAGTGGTGAGAACGTGGAACTCGCTATCTGACGGAGTGGTTGAGGTGAATAGTGTTGCTACATTTAAGGGGAAGCTGGCTAAACACATGAGAGTGAAAGGAATTGAGGGTTACAATGATAGATTTAGATGAGGGAAGATGGGAGGAGGTTTGGTTGCAGCACAAACCCCAGTATGGACTGGTCGGGCTGAATGGCCTGTCTCTATGCCATATATCCTGAGTAATAACCCACCAGTAAACCCCGGTATTACAGTTAGGCATGTCACAAATCATTTTACTGCTAAAGATACACGGCATCCCAGAATATTATATTGAAGTCTCCCCCTCTCTGTGTTTTTCCAATACTCCGACTGCCAGTTTGAGATCTTATTTCCATTGTAGGAGTGGGAGGAAGAGTTTATCATCGCCTCCAAAGCCTTCAGTGATATTTTGAACAGTATTTCAGGGACCACAGGTGAGATTTATACCCAGTATTTATTTGTTAACTTCACCCTCGGGAGCTGACGCTCGCTGGTGTACCCTCGTCAAGTGTGGCCCCCACCTGGGCAGCCATTCATTTCTCATGGGTCTAGATGGCCAGAGGCTAGCGGCTATTCAACTGCAGAAGGCATCACACCCCACAGGCTGTGCCCCTCTCTCAGTCAAAACCTCCTTTTTTTTAAATATAATCCCACCACCCACCACCAGGAGGCACTGGTGTTGTGTGTTGTGCCCTCCCTCTTGCCCCCCAACTTTTGCTGGGTTTAATTATTTTGCAATCTTCACTGACAGGGCTGTCAGGTTAAAATCAGCAGGTAATAGGTCCAGTGCTTGTGTGACTGAGGTAAAAGGCAGACTTACATTTATATAGCCCCTTTCACGACCTCAGGGCATTGTAAAGTACTTTACAACCAATGGAATACTTTTTGAAGTATAGTCACTGTTGTAATGTAGGAAATGCAGCAGCCAAATTGTGCACAGCAAGCTCCCATGAGCAACAACAACATGATAATGACCAGGTAACCTGTTTTTGTTGATTGAGAACACAAATGAGAACTTAGCAGCTTCTCTTCAAAATAGAGGCCGCAGGATCTTTTAGATCTATCCAAGGAGACAAACAGAGCCTTGGTTTAACATCTCATCTGAAAGTTGGTACCTCTGAGAGTGCAGCACTCCCTCAGCACTGCACCCGGAGTGACAGCCTGGAGTTTGTGCTCAGGTCTTTGGAGTGGGACTTAACCCCACAACCTTCTGACTCAGAGACAAAAGAGTGAAAAAGATAGAGAAAGAGAGAGAGAGAAATAGAGAGAGAGAGAAAGAGAAAGAGAGAAAGAGAGAGAAAGAGAAAGAGAGAGTAAGAGAGAAAGAGAAAGAAAGGGAGAGAGAGAAAGAGAAAGAGAGAGGGAGAAAAAAAGGGAGAGAGAGAGAAAGAGAGAAAGAGAGAGAAAGAGAAAGAGAGAGAAAGAAAGGGAGAGAGAGAAAGAGAAAGAGAGAAAGAGAAAGAGAGAGGGAGAAAAAAGGGAGAGAGAGAGAGAGAGAATGAGAGAAAGAGAGAATGAAAGGGAGAGAGAGAGAAAGAGAGAGGGAGAGAGAAAGAGGGATAAAAAGAGAGAGAGGGGAAGAGAAAGAGAGAGAGAAAAAGAGAGAGCGAAAAAGAGAGAGAAAGGAAAGGAGAGAGAAAGAGAGAGAGAGATCTGAGCCCCGACCGACACACAGTAACCCAGAGAACATGTGTTCAAATCCCATCCTGGCACTTTGAGCGTTTTGAGTTCAGTTTTTAAATATTTGGGAATAAAATAAAAGTGAGGGTGAAGCTGTTGGTTTGCGGTAAATCCCAGCTGGTCCACCAACGTCCTTCAGAGAAAACAACCTACTGCCCGTCTCTGGGTCCGAGCAACAGGAGGCTGCATAGCCGTACCAGATCCCAGGGGACCAACTCTTGGTGGATGTGTCCCTGGAGGATTCAACAAGAGTCAAACAGAACCATCCTGGGAGGGTTGGCAACAGCCTGGTGAGCCACTCAGCTGCGCTGTGTAGGATAAGAGGTCCCGCTCTCTCTCAGGGCTGGTTTATTATTTACTTTATAAGCATCGCTCAAGCCTATTTCAATTGCTGAATGACATATCCTGCTCCAGACCCAAACATTGCGCTAGCAGAACATCTGGGACAGAGCGGTGGGGCTGACAAGAAAATGCGGACCGGATTTTGCCTTTCAGGATGAGCCCGTGACAGAGTTTTCACCAGAGCCCTTGTTGCCCCTGCCAGGGGTTCCAGTGTGATTGTCGGTGCGCTGAACCCCATTCACCAGATCAATCTGTTGGTGCAGGCTTTGCCAGAGCCCTGGAGGAAGTGCCCGTGTGATGCCTTCGGCGAGACCCAGAGTCGATTCCTTTGATGTGACCCTTCAAAGACTGAGGACTAGAAAATTGTACCTTGGGTTAATAAGGATTGAAACTGTCGCTGTGCACAAAGATTTTGGCATAAGTTAAACATTTGCATCATCCCCAAGGCTGCCTATTTTTATCCCTGTAATATCGCTGGACTCTGCCCTGCCTCAGCTCATCGACTGCAGAAACCCTCACACATGCCTTTGTTACCTTTACACTTAACTGTCCCAGCAGCCTCCTGTCTGCTCTCCCACATCCGACCCTCCATAAACTTGAGCCCTTCCGAAATCCTGCTGCCCCCGTGTCCTAACTCACCCCGAGCCCCGGTCACCCATCACCCCCTGTGCTCGCTGACCCACATGGGCTCCCGGTCAAGCAACGCCTCAGTTTAAAAAAATTCTCATCCTTTGTCTTCAAATCCTTCCATGGCCTCACACCCCCTCCCACCACCGCCTACACCCTCCCTCCTCCCTATCTCTGTAACCTCCTCCAGCCCCACAACCCTCTGAGATCTCTGTGCTCCTCCAATTCCGGCCTTTTGAACAGCCCCCGATCTTAACCACTCCACCATTGGCGGCCGTGCCTTCAGCTGCCTGGGCCCTAAGCTCTGGAATTCCCTCCCTAAACCTCTCCGCCCCTCTCTCTCTCTCTCTCTCCCCTCCTTTAAGATGACCTCTTTGGCCGAGAATTTGGTCACCTGACCCTAATACCCCCTTATGTGGCTCGGGGTCAAATTTTGCTTTGTAATGCTCATGTGAGGCGCCTTTGGGATGTTTTATTCTGTAAAGGGCACTATATAAATATAAGTTGTTGTTATCAATTGCATGGTATGGTCCCGGTTTGAAGCGTAATTATTCAATGCTGAAATAAATCTAGCTGGAGCTTGTGATGTGTTTTTTGCAGCTTCTGTTTTGTGTTGAAAGTGCGTTTTTTTCAATGTCTTGGTATTAAAAATCTGGAACCTTCCAACTGGGAAGCTGCTGATGTCAGGAGCCAATTGAAAATGCCAAAACCAAGGGTCAGTAGATTTTTGTGAGGTAAGTGTATTAAGGACATGGAACCAAGGAGGGTCATAGAAACATAGAAACTAGGAACAGGAACGAGGAACATTCAGCTCCTCGAGCCTGCTCCGCTATTCAATATGATCATGGCTGATTCTCTGTCTCAACGCCGAACTCCCGCTCTCTCCGTACACCCCTTAACGCCTTTAGAGTCTAGAAATCTGTCTATTCCCTTCTTAAATATATTCAGTGACTTATCCTCTACAGCCCTCTGGAGTAGAGAGTTCCACAGGTTGACCAACCTCTGACTGAAGAGGTTTCTCCTCATCTCAGTCCTGAATGGTCCACCCCATATCCTGAGACTGTGACCCCTTGTTCTAGACACCCCATCCCACAGCCAGAGGAACCATCAAGATAAAAGCAAAATACTGCAGATGCTGGAATATCTGAAACAAAAACAGAAAATGCTGGAAAAACTCAGCAGGTCTGACGGCCTCTGTGGAGAGAGAAACGGAGTTAACGTTTCGAGTCCGTGTGACACTTCCTCAGAGGGGAAATATCTTCCCTGTATCCATCTGTCCCGCCCTGTCAGAATCTTAAACGTTTCAACGAGATCCCCTCACATTCTTCTAAACTCCAGTGGATACAGCCCCAGTCGGCCCGGGGGGAGGGGCTACCATAGTGGGATTGTCGCTGGACTAATATCCCAGAGGCCCAGGCTGATGCTCTGGGGATCCAGGTTCGAATCCCAGCACAGACGGTGCAATTTGAATCTAATAACCTGCAGTAAGTCTGACGATGACCATGAGACCGTTGCTGATTGTTGTTAAAACCCATCTGGTTCACTAATGCCCTTTAGGGAAGGAAACCTGCCATCCTTACCTGCTCTGGCCTACATGTGACACTAGACCCCGCACTAATGTGGTTGACTCCTAAATGCCCGGCCATTAGGGATGGGCAATAAACAGCAGCATCCTGTTAGTGGCAAATGCTCATCCCTCAGGGCAATGCCTTGACCAATCAGGGTCAAGCTGCCTGGTTTAAATTTCAAACAGTGCTTGGAAGTTAACTGTCAGTCACCGTCACTGGCACATTCTCCACGACAATGCCACTTGCCAGCCAATCAGCCTTCTCTTCACATACAGTATAAATTGTTGTTTTCCCCTCATATTGGTATTCTTGCCAGATGCCCTGATGAGTGCGAGATGAAAAGCCTCAACTTGTCTCTTTTTTCAGCAACACTCAAGTTCTGCATCACCGAACGACTATCTCTCTTTCTTTGAATCTTCATCCTACCCAGCATTGAAAAGGGGAAGTGGGGCTTTCCATGTGTAAATAGGGGGTGACCGAATTCTTCCTGTGTGCACAGTGTTGTAGCTCAGAGACCTTGACTCTTGAAAGTTAATGTGCTAATGTTCAATGAGAGAGGGCCCAAGGGGGAGGCCTTGGAACTGGCTGAAGATCAGTGAACTCCATGCACACGCTCGCTTTTATGAGGAGAATTTGCGCTGAAGAGAGAGCTCTTTCAAAGGGCTAGCACACATACGATGGGCCGAATGGGGAAGGTTGAAAACGGGCTACGTACCCTCACACCAACACCAACATTGCCCCTGGTCGACGTGCTCTGTGTCAAAAATACCTTCTCCCGCCATCTTCTGGGGAGGGTAGGGAGGGTGTGTCATCTGGGTTATCGACACGATGCACCCAACATGGTGACCGAAAACATTTCTTTTTATCTGTTTGTTCACGGGGATGTGGGCTTCGCTGGCCGGACCAGTATTTATTGCCCATCCCTAATTGCCCCTTGAGAAGGTGGTGGTGAGCTGCCTTCTTGAGCCGCTGCAGTCCCTGTGGTGTAGGTACACCCATAGTGCTGTTAGGGAGGGAGTTTCAGGATTTTGACCCAGTGACAGTGAAGGAACGGCCGATATATTTCCAAGTCAGGATGGTGAGTGGCTCGGAGGGGAACTTGCAGGTGGTGGTGTTCCCATCTATCTGCTGCCCTTGTCCTTCTAGGTGGTAGAGGTTGTGGGTTTGGAAGGTGCTGTCTAAGGAGCCTTGGTGAATTCCTGCAGTGCATCTTGTAGATGGTACACACACTGCTGTTACTGTGCGTCGGTGGTGGAGGGAGTGAATGTTTGTGGATGTGGTGCCGATCAAGTGGGGCTGCTTTGTCCTGGATGGTGTCGAGCTTCTTGAGTGTTGTGGGAGCTGCACTCATCCAGGCAAATGCAAACGTTTTTTTATTCGTTCATGGGATGTGAGTGTCACTGGTTAGGCCATTCCTAATTGCCTTCGTTCATTCAGAGGCTTTTAAGAGTCAACCACATGGCTGTGGGTCTGGAGTCACATGTAGGCCACACTGGGGTAAGGATGGCAGATTTCCTTCCCTAAAGGGGCATTAGTGAGCCAGTCGACAATGTCATCATTAGACTTTTAATTCCAGATTTTTATTGGATTTAAACTCCACCAGCTACCATGGTGGGATTTGAACCCATGTCCCCAGAGGATTAGCCTGGACCTCTGGATTTCTAATTCAGTGACACTACCACTACACCACCATCTTCCCATAACGTTCGGACCACCCTCCCCCCTCTCCTCCTGAGACTGGGGGTCCAAATAGAGTTGCCAAGTCTAGACCTAGTCCTACACACTTCATCCAAACTCCTGCCACCAATTGCCCCACCCCCACATGCCTGTCATTGGTCACCCAAGGTAGCCACCCTCGCCTTCTCATGGCCAATCAGATAGTGAACTGACCCAGCGTTACCATATCGGGTTTGGAAGGTGCTGTTGAAGGAGACTTGGTGAATTCCTGCAGTGCATCTTCTAGATCGGTGGTAGAGGGAGTGAATGTTTAAGGTGGATGGGATGCCAGTCAAGTGGGATGTTTTGTACTGGACGGTGTCAATCTTCTTGAGTGTTGTGGGAGCTGCACTCATCCAGCAGTGGGGAGTATTCCATCACACTCCTGACTTGTGCCTTGCAGATGGTGGACAGGTTTTGGGGAGTCAGGAGGTGAGTTATTCTCCACAAAATTCCCACCCTCTGACCTGCTCTTGTAGCCACGGTATTTATATGGTTGGTCCAGTTCAACTCAAGAAGTGAGGTGAGAGTGAGTGCCCCTGACATTAAAGCAGCATTTGACCGAGTGTGGCATCAAGGAGCCCTAGCAAAACTGGAGTCAATGGGAATCAGGGGGGAAACTCTCCGCTGGTGAAAGCCATACCTTGCACAAAGGAAGATGGTTGGAGCAGGTCAGAGGCTGGGAATTCTGTGGAGAGTAACTCACCTCCTAAGTCTTCAAAGCCTGTCCACCATCTAGAAGGCCCAGGACGTTGATACAAACACAAACGTACTTTGAGTATCCTGCCCAGACATGCGAAGCAGGGCCTCAGTGTAGCTGACATCCACATCCACACTCTCCTGTTCCAGAATTTTCAGGAGGTGGTCCTGACCTCTTCATCTCGGACTTCGCAATACATAAAAAGGGCATGAATATTCTCAGCGTTTTCACCGTCTTTACACGTAAAGCGTTATCCTATTGTAGTGAGTCTCAGAGGCCTGGGAGTGAGTTAGAACAGGGGCCCTCGTGTGAGGTAAGTGCATGAGGCCTAGGGAGAGGTACAGAGTGAGGCCTGGGGATCAGGTATAAGGTGGGGCCTGGGGTAGAGAGGCCTGTGAGTGAGGGAGGGAGGCCTAAGAGTGAGGAAGAGAGAGAGGTCTGGGAGTGAGGGAGAGAGAGAGGTTGGGAGTGAGGTCCATGAGGCCTAGGAGTGAGGTACAGAATGGGGTCTGGGAGCGTGCAAAGAGGTCTGGGAGTGAGGGATAGAGACCTGGGATTGAGGTACAAAGAGAGGCTGGGAGTGAGGTACAAAGAGAGGTCTGGGCGTAGAGGAGAGAGTCCTGGGGGTGAGGTACAGAGAGAGGTCTGGGAGTGAGGGAGAGAGGCCTGGGAGTGAGGGAGAGAGGCCTGGGACTGAGGGAGAGAGAGAGGCCTGGGAGTGAGGGAGAGAGGCCTGAGAGTGAGGTACAGAGCGAGGCTGGGAGTGAGGTCCATGATGCCTAGGAGTGAGGTACAGGATGAGGTGGGAGCATACAAAGAGGTCTGGGAGTGAGGGATAGAAGCCTGGGATTGAGGTACAAAGAGAGGCTGGGAGTGACGGAGAGACCCCTGGGAGTGAGGTACTCAAGAGACAGGGGGAGTAAGAGACAGAGGCCTCGGAGTAGAGAGAGCGAGGCCTTGGGGTGAGGTACAGAGTGAGGCCTGGAAGTGATGGAGGGAGTGAAGGTCTAAGGAGCAGAGCGGTTTTTCATTCTTTTTTCAATGTTAGCTGACCGGATGAAGTCCCTCCACATGCCTCCTGGTCCCATGGGGTTTCTCAGGGGAAATTGGACGGTGGGGTTGGGGCGGGCGGTGAGGAAAGAGGGGAGGCTGGGGGCCGGGCCATTGTTAGGCTTATCCACATCCCAGGGATTCCTCAAGCACGGTGAGAGGAGCAGTCAGGCCTCAACCTCTGACTGTCCACCACCTCCCCCCAGAGTGCTGGAGGTATAGTGAACGCTACAGGAGGGCGTCGGAGAGGGATTGTCACCTTACCTCGGTGAAAATGACCTTCAGCCTTTGAGCAGCAGCAAAATTAACTTTCTCCAGCGGAAATGATGAAGAAAACGCAGTCAGGATCGGGGAAACCATCTCTCCAAAGGTCCCTCAGCTTCTGGCCCAGCCACTTCTCCGAAGCCCACACTGCGGAGACCGAGGGTGGTGTGGCTCTGACCTACACACACACACTGGAGGCTCCAAGTGAGCCTGTTCTGTGTGAGCTGGTCTCAGGCGGGTAGCGGGAAACTCCCCACTTTACAAATCTGGGACTGAGCCCCAGACACAACACACACAGACAGAATTTCCCAGCACAGAAACAGGCCATTCGGCCTATCTGCTCCACACTGGTGTTTAAGCTCCACTGGAGTCTCCTCTCACCCCTTCAGCATCTCACCCCATCCCCATATCCTTCTATCCCTTTCTCCCACATGTGTTTATCCAGCTTCCCCTTAAATGTCTCCACAACTGTTGGCCTCAAACCCCTCTCCGTTGGGAGCAAGTTCCAATTTCTCACCGCTCTCTGGGTAAAGATGTTTCTCCTGAATTCCCCGATTGGTGACTGTCTTGTACTGCAGTTCCCCCACCCACTGCTCCCCGTGGCACCCCACCCCCCCCCACCAAAGTTCTGGCGGAAGCGACCTCTCTACGTCCACCCTATCAAACCCCTTCACAGTGTTGGTGACCTCAATCAAGGCATCAGAGGTGGAGTGTGGGGGTAAATCAGAGAAGCCACGGTTTAATCCATCTGCAGAGGAGAGTGAGTTGGGGGTGGGGGGCAGTGATGAGGGTAGTGCAGTGGATGTAGTCTACCTAGACTTCAGTAAGGCTTTTGACAAGGCCTCACATGGGAGAATGCTCAAGAAGCCAACAGTTGTTATTGACCATTCCTAGGTGCCCTGGGGATTGGGCTATCTTGAAGGCGCTCCCGCCATGACCTCCCTTTGCAGTGTTTTTGAGTGGGTTTGCTGGGCCGATTCAGAGGCAGCCCTTAAGAGGCAGCCAGGTGAGGTGTTGGACGGGAGTCACGTGTAGGCACGGCCCGGTGAAGGACCGGCAGGTTTCCCTCCCTGAATGGACCAGTCGTGTTTTTCTCCCCTCCCGCCCACCTGCCCGCCCCCACCTGCCCGCCCCCACCCCCCCACCCCCAACCCCACCCCACCCCCCACCCTACCCCCCACCCCCCACCCCAACATAAATTGATTCCCGGCTGAACTAAAATCCTCAAACTATCCAGGTGGGAATTTGAAAATATGCCCTCCGGACTATCAACCCACTAAGCCATGTCTAACAAACTTGATTGAATTTTTCGAGGAGGTGGCTAGTTGTGTAGACGAGGGTAGTGCAGTGGATGTAGTCTACCTGGACTTCAGTCAGGCTTTTGACAAGGTCCCGCATGGGAGAATGGTCAAGAAGGTAAGAGCCCATGGGATTCAGGGCAATTTGGCAAATTGGATCCAAAATTGGCTTAGTGGCAGGAGGCAGAGGGGTGATGGTCGAGGGGTGTTTTTGTGACTGGAAGCCTGTACGAGTGGTGTACCGTAGGGTTCAGTGCTGGGACCCTTGCTGTTTGTAGTGTACGTTAATGATTTAGACATAAATGTAGGAGGTATGATCAGTAAGATCGTAGATGACACGAAAGGTGGTGGTGTGGTAAATAGTGAGGAGGAAAGCCTTAGATTACAGGGACGATATAGACGGGCTGGTCAGATGGTCAGAACATGGCAAATGGAATTTAACCCTGAAAAATGTGAGGTGATGCATTTTGGGAGGACTAACAAGGCAAGGGAGTACACAATGAATGGTAAGACCCCAGGAAGTACAGAGGATCACAGAGGGATCTTGGTGTACATGTCCATAGATCCCTGAAGGCAGCAGCACAGGTAAATATGGTGGTTAAGGAGGCATATGGGATACTTGCCTTTATTAGTCAAGGTGTTGAATATAAGAGCAGGGAGGTTATGTTGGAGCTGTATAAAGTGTTAGTTAGGCCACAGCTGGAGTACTGTGTGCAGTTCTGGTCGCCACACTATAGGAAGGATGTGGTTACATTGGAGAGGGTGCAGAGGGGATTCACCAGGATGTTGCCTGGGCTGGAGTGTTTCAGCTATGAAGAGAGACTGGATAGGTTGGGGTTGTTTTCCTTAGAGCAGAGAGGGCTGAGGGGGGTCCTGATTGAGGTGGACAAAATTAAGAGGGGCCATGGACAGGAGGACACCTTTCCCTTTAGTGGAGGGGTGAATAACCAGGGGACATAGTTTTAAGGTAAGGAGGTTTAGAGGGTACTCGAGGAAGATTCTTTTCACCCAGGGGGTGGGGGAAGTATCTGGAACTCACTGCCTGAGAGGGTGGTAGAGGGGGGGGACCCTCACAGCATTTAAGAAGTATTTAGACGAACATTTGAAATGCCGTTGCATACAGGGCGATGGGTCAGTGCTGGAAAATGGGGTTAGAGCGGATAGCGGCTCGATGGTCGGAATGGACACAATGGGCCAAAGGGCCTCTTTCTGTGCTGTAAAACTCTATGACACCAGAGTTCCCAGCATCAGGGAGGCCCGATGTGTAAACAAGAGGCTGGTGGGGGGAGGGGGGGAAGGGGGGAGGGGGAGGGGGTGGAGGGGAGGGGAGCTGGTCGCGGGTGCTGTGAGACCACACGTAGCCAAATAGCCAGCTATGGCCTGCGTGTGAGAAAAGACAAGGTGTCGCCGAGGGAGGATCAAAGCGCAAACAGGTCTCGCGCTGGGCTGGTAAACAGACTACCAATCACTGAGAGTGGTGGGATCTTCCCATGCAGCATGGGCAGGGGATGGAGTGGGCAGCCAATGAACAGTCTCGATGCGCTTCAGAGGAACGTGCCGGGTTCAGGACAATTCCCACCTCGCTGAATGTCGGATACATCACGGTGTAGAGAGCTACGGAGACGGCTGGGTTAGCAACGCGCACAGTGTCCATGGTAACTGTCCGGAGAAAAGAAAGATACGTGCATTTCCATAGCCGCCTTTGATCAGCTCGGGACCTCCCAGAGCGCTTCCCAGCCGGAGAGGTACTTTGCGGAGTTGTGACGTGCGAAACCCGGCAGTCAATCTGCGCACAGCAAGCTCCCACAAACAGCAAAGTGATCATGGCCAGGCGGCCTGCTTTTAGGGTGTTGATTGAGGGGTAAAAGTATTGCCCCCCCGGGACACCCGGGGACAGAACTCACCACACTCCTGCTCGAAATTATTGCCCGTGGGAGCTTTTGCGTCTCGTCCGAAAGGTGGCACCCCTGACAGTGCAGCACTCCCTCAGTACCACATCTGGACTAATGTGCTCGAGTCTCTCGCAACAGGACCTGCCCATTTCCGGCCTCCCCTCTCCTCTCCTCTATTTGTGTCAGACATGGTGATTTCAGACAGAGACCAGGTCCAATCCATTGAATCCAGTGAATGGGAATTCTACATAACACTCCCTCAAAGGACATCAAGCAAACTCCAGAATATTGCTCCCTCTCCGTTAGATAATCCTGACCTGCTGCTCCCCAGGCCTAGTGAACCCCGCCTCCCTGATTAAATTCTACGGAGAAAAGTTGACCAAGTTTAAGAGCTCAGAGTGTAAACTTTCGCAGTCCCCATCCTGCCAACAGCCCAGGTTTCTGACACCAACCAGATTATTGGGGGGGGGTTCTAATTTGAGATCTGCCTTGCCTGGGGTTTAAGGGCCAGAATCAGAGGATAGAGGACCCAGTCCTTACAATCCAACACACGGTGCGGCCATTGGCGTGAGGTGCCCAAGGGCATTTGGTGCCCATGGGACCTGTGCCCCGGGGGCCTGGCATGGACTCAATGGGCTGAATGGCCTCTTTCTGTGGCAGGACGACTCCATGACTCTACCCCTGTGGACAGTTCCGGTCTCTTTGCTTTAGGAGGGCCATACTTGCGTCTGAAGCAGTCCAGAGGAGACTCACTCAAGTGATCCCTGGGGATGAAGGGGCTTGTCTTGTGAGGAAAGGTTGAGCCTCTACTCGTTGGAGTTTAGAAGAATGAGAGGTGATCTTATTGAAACATACAAGATTCTGAGGGGGCCTGAGAGGGTGTTTCACCTCGTGGGGGGAATCTAGAACCAGGGGGGCGCACTTTCAGAATAAGGGGTCTCCCATTTAAGACGGAGATGAGGAGGAATTTCTTCTCTCAGAGGGTCATTAGTGTTTGGAACTCTCTCCCCCGGAGAGCAGTGGAGGCCGGGTCACTGAATAGATTCAAGGCTGAGTTAGAGAGATCTCTGATTGACAAGGGAGTCTAGGGTTATGGGGGACAGGCAGGGAAGTGGAGTGGAGATCAGCCATGATGGTATTGAATGGCAAAGCAAGCTTGAGGGGCCGAATGGCCTACTCCTGCTCCTTATGACCTTATTATGAGTCTACGGCCACCTCATGAGAAATGATCAGAATAAACGTTCTTAAACTGCAGACCACACAATACTTACTATTTTCCAAATATCTGGACAACTCATCGGAAACATGTCTTTCATCAATTGCCTCCAGGATCTGTACAGTCACCTCACCGGCATTTCCTCCTCCATAGTTGGCTGATGATCCGATTGACCAGCTCAGTCACCCCGTGACCTTTAACCCGGCCAATTCCAATTGGGCGCAAGCCTTTAAACTTGCGCTCGCAGAGTTTACGAATAAATCGCTTCGGATCCGCCCAGTTCATTCAAAAGCGTCCGTTTAGACCGTCTCGGACAGACCGGTCCACCCGGGTGGGGTGCACCAAAGAGGTCGATCGATCTGAAAGTGGTCAGATCGGCCAAAAACAAAAAGACAAGAACGTCTTGCATTTCTATAGCGCCTGTCACGACCTCAGGATGTCCCAAAGTGACCCACGGCCAGTGAAGTCGTTTTCTGAAGGGTAGCCCACGTGTTGTGCTGTTTTAAAAAAAAAATGCGGCGGCTCAATTTGTGCACAGCAAGCTCCCGCCAACAGCAATGTGATAAATGTCCAGATCGTCTGTCTTTGAAGGGGTTGTTTGATTGAGGGAGGAACATTGGCCCCAGCACAGCAGGGGCAGTGGAGGGGGTGGGAGGGGGAGATGAGGACTGTTCCCCACCCTGCCCTTCATTGAAATACTGGCGATTTTTTTTATGTCCACCTGAGAGGGCAGAGGGTGCCCCCTGGCAATGGGCAGAGAGGGTCAGCCTGAGTTTGTGTGTGTGTGAAACTGAACCCACAACCTGCTGCTCCAAGAGCGCGCTACCAACTGAACCAAAGCAAGCAAAGAAAATCGCAGTAGGACACGTTTTCAACCCTCCAACTCTCCCCGCCCTCAGTGCTCAATTTTGCAACCAACGGATAAGGCTTAGGAAAGGAAGATCACTTCCTTTAGACGACAGCAGGAAACAGGGCAATCGAACCCCTCGCACAGCAACCGCAGAGATATGAAGATTAAAAATTTCGACAGGGCAGGAAGGAGCTTGGGGATGGGGGGGGTGGCAGTGGAGGGTCACTGTAACCCAGATTGTGGAACAGAAAAATCTGGAAAAAAATCAGGAAGACGGAGCTGAATGGACGGAGCGCAGAACGAGCCCGGACTCAAATCCCGGTCAGGACCGGTCATCCGATCTTGGCCAAAATCGGAGGCAGCGATCGAGGATGTGGCCACAGGGATAGACTCGCTTCATATCGCGCCTCGTTCGGACAGAGATAAATATATTTCACCACATTTCCACCCCTCCTCTTTGGCTCTGAAGAAGAGTCGTACGGACTCGAAATTTTAACCCTGACAGAGGCTGTCAGACCTGCTGAGTTTCTCCGGCAATTTTTGTTTCTGTTAAAGATAATTCGGCTTCTCTTTCATTAGTGTCACGCTACACTCTCTTTGAAGCTCTCTGGGACATTACAACGTTGAGAGTAATAACACTGCAGGGGTAATCTAAGGTTAAGGAAAGTGGATAAGCAAAATTTGATGAATTCAGCATGACTGACCTGTTTCTCCACATCACCTCACCCTCTAGCATCAGCTCCCTCTCCACCTAACAACCAGGATTGAATCAGTAAAAATCACATGACAAAGAATTAACAGCACAGAAACAGGCCATTCGGCCCAGCTGCTCCGTGCTGGTGTCTAAGCTCCACACGAGCCTCCTCCCATCCCCAACTCTACATCTCAACCCCATCAGCACATCCGTCTATTCCTCTCTCCCTCATGTCTTTATCCAGCTTCCCCTTAAATGTCTCTACACTATTCACCTCCACCGCTCCCTGTGCTAGCGAGTTCCATATCCTCACCACACTCTGGGAGAAGAGGTTTCTCCTGAATTCCCGACTGGATTATTAGTGACTGTCTTCCATTGGGCCCTCTAGTCCTGATCTCACCCACAATTTGTAAGATTTGTGTACCATGCACTCTATGTCTAACCTTATCAAGCAACCTCATCATTTTGTAAAACTCTATCAGGTCAACTCTCCGGCTTCTCTTATCGACCAAACTGAGCCTCCTCAGCCTGTTCAAATTTCCTGATAGTTACAACCCATCCTTGTAAATCTGTTCTCGAACTTTCTGCAGAACCTCTGCATCACTTTATAATATCGACATCGAACTGTGCACAGTGCTCCAAGTGTAATATGGAGACTGGAACTGTGCACAGTGCTCCAAGTGTAATATGGAGAATGGAACTGTACATAGTGCTCCAAGTGTGATATACAGACTGGAACTGTGCACAGTGCTCCAAGTGTGATATGGAGACTGGAACTGTGCACAGTGCTCCAAGTGTGATATGGAGACTGGAACTGTGCACAGTGCTCCAAGTGTGATATGGAGACTGGAACTGTGCACAGTGCTCTAAGTGTGATATAGAGACTGGAACTGTGCACAGTGCTCCAAGTGTGATATGGAGACTGGAACTGTACACAGTGCTCCGAGTGTGATATGGAGACTGGAACTGTGCACAGTGCTCCAAGTGTGATATGGAGACTGGGACTGTGCACAGTGCTCCAAGTGTGATATGGAGTCTCGAACTGTGCACAGTGCTCCAAGTGTGATATGGAGACTGGAACTGTGCACAGTGCTCCAAGTGTGATATGGAGACTGGAACTGTGCACAGTGCTCCAAGTGTGATATGGAGACTGGAACTGTGCACAGTGCTCCAAGTGTGATATGGAGACTGGAACTGTGCACAGTGCTCCAAGTGTGATATGGAGACTGGAACTGTGCACAGTGCTCCAAGTGTGATATGGAGACTGGAACTGTGCACAGTGCTCCAAGTGTGATATGGAGACTGGAACTGTGCACAGTGCTCGAAGTGTGATATGGAGACTGGAACTGTGCACAGTGCTCCAAGTGTGATATGGAGACTGGAACTGTGCACAGTGCTCCAAGTGTGATATGGAGACTGGAACTGTGCACAGTGCTCCAAGTGTGATATGGAGACTGGAACTGTGCACGTGCTCCAAGTGTGATATGGAGACTGGAACTGTGCACAGTGCTCCAAGTGTGATATGGAGACTGGAACTGTGCACAGTGCTCCAAGTGTGATATGGAGACTGGAACTGTGCACAGTGCCCCAAGTGTGATATGGAGACTGGACACTGCAAGTGCTCCAAGTGTGATATGGAGACTGGAACTGTGCACAGTGCTCCAAGTGTGATATGGAGACTGGAACTGTGCACAGTGCTCCAAGTGTGATATGGAGACTGGAACTGTGCACAGTGCTCCGAGTGTAATATGGAGACTGGAACTGTGCACAGTGCTCCGAGTGTAATATGGAGACTGGAACTGTGCACAGTGCTCCAAGTGTGATATAGAGACCGGAACTGTGCACAGTGCTCCAAGTGTGATATAGAGACCGGAACTGTGCACAGTGCTCCAAGTGTCATATAGAGACTAGAACTGTGCACAGTGCCCCAAGTGTAATATGGAGACTGGAACTGTGCACAGTGCTCCGAGTGTAATATGGAGACTGGAACTGTGCACAGTGCTCCAAGTGTAATACGGAGACTGGAACTGTGCACAGTGCTCCAAGTGTGATACGGAAATGCTGTTACATTGTGAGACCGTGGCAACCCGCAGATTCCCACACCCCGGGGAAAACTCAGCGGGGGGGTGGGCGGGGGGGGTCTGACAGCGTCTGGGGAAGAGGGAAGCAGAGCCAACG
>NW_027598268.1:0-49535 GCF_964194155.1 Cetorhinus maximus | reverse complement strand
TGTACCCCTCGATATGTCTCTCTCCCAGCTATCTGTAACCCTGTATATAATATAACCCCCTGTACCCCTCGATGTGACTCTCTCCCAGCTATCTGTTACCCTGTGTATAATATAACCCCCTGTACCCGTCGATGTGTCACTCTCCCAGCTATCTGTTACCCTGTATATAATATAACCCACTGTACCCCTCGATGTGTCTCTCTCCCAGCTATCTGTAACCCTGTATATAATATAACCCCCTGTACCCCTCGATGTGACTCTCTCCCAGCTATCTGTTAACCTGTATATAATATAACCCCCTGTACCCCTCGATGTGCCACTCTCCCAGCTATCTGTTACCCTGTATATAATATAACCCACTGTACCCCTCGATGTGTCTCTCTCCCAGCTATCTGTAACCCTGTATATAATATAACCCCCTGTACCCCTCGATGTGACTCTCTCCCAGCTATCTGTTACCCTGCACATAATATAACCCCCTGTACCCCTCGATGTGACTCTCACTCAGCTATCTGTTACCCTGTATATAATATAACCCCCTATAGCACTCGATGTGTCACTATCCGAGTTATCTGTTATCCTGTATACAATATAACCCTCTGCACCGCTCGATGTGACTCTCTCTTAGCTATCAGTTGCCCTGTATATAAACCCCTTCACCACCCAATGTGACTCTCTCCCAGCTATCTGTTACCCGGTATATAATATAACCCCCTGTACCCCTGGATGTGTCTCTCTACCAGCTATCTGTTACCCTGTATATAAAATAAACCCCTGTACCCCTCGATGTGACTCTCCCCCAGCTATCTGTTACCCTGTATATAACCGCCTTCACCACCCAATGTGACTCTCTCCCAGTTATCTGTTACCCTGTATATAATATA
The DNA here is from genome assembly GCF_964194155.1 of Cetorhinus maximus. Classification (NCBI taxonomy): domain Eukaryota; kingdom Metazoa; phylum Chordata; class Chondrichthyes; order Lamniformes; family Cetorhinidae; genus Cetorhinus; species Cetorhinus maximus. The sequence continues at coordinate 48,651 of NW_027598268.1, read as the reverse complement.
CCCTCTGTACCCCTCGATGTGACTCTCTCCCAGCTATCTGTTACCCTGTATATAATATACCCACTGTACCCCTCGATGTGACTCTCTCCCAGCTATCTGTTACCCTGTATATAATATTCCCCCTGTACCCCTCGATGTGACTTTCTCCCAGCTATCTGTTACCCTGTATATAATATACCCCCTGTAGCCCTCGATTTGTCTCTCTCCCAGCTATCTGTTACCCGGTATATAATATAACCCCCTGTACCCCTCGATGTGTCTCTCTCCCTGCTATCTGTTAACTTGTATATAATATAACCCCCTGTACCCCTCGATGTGACTCTCTCCCAGCGATCTGTTACCCTGTATATAATATAACCCCCTGCACCACTCGATGTGACTCGCTCCCAGCTATCTGTTACCCTGTATATAATATAACCCCCTGTACCCCTGGAAGTGTCTCTCTCCAAGCAATCTGTTAAACTGTATATAATATAACCCCCTGTACCCCTGGAAGTGTCTCTCTCCCAGCTATCTGTTACCCTGTATATAATATAACCCCCTGTACCCCTCGATGTGACTCTCTCCCAGCTATCTGTTCCCCTGCATATAATAACCCCCTGTACCCCTCGATATGACTCTCTCCCAGCTATCTGTTAACCTGTATATAATATAACCCCCTGTACCCCTGGAAGTGTCTCTCTCCAAGCAATCTGTTACCCTGTATATAATATAACCCCCTGTACCCCTCGATGTGACTCTCTCCCAGCAATCTGTTACCCTGTATATAACCCCCTGTACCCCTCGATGTGACTCTCTCCCAGCTATCTGTTCCCCTGCATATAATAACCCCCTGTACCCCTCGATATGACTCTCTCCCAGCTATCTGTTAACCTGTATATAATATATCCCCTGTACCCCTGGAAGCGTCTCTCTCCAAGCAATCTGTTACCCTGTATATAATATAACCCCCTGTACCCCTCGATGTGACTCTCTCCCAGCAATCTGTTACCCTGTATATAACCCCCTGTACCCCTCGATGTGACTCTCTCCCAGCTATCTGTTACCCTGTATATAACATAGCCCCCTGTACACGTCGATGTGTCCCTCTACCAGCTATCAGTTACCCTGTATATAATATAACCCCCTGTACCCCTCGATGTGTCCCTCTACCAGCTATCAGTTACCCTGTATATAATATAACCCCCTGTACCCCTCGATCTGACTCTCTCCCAGCTATCTGTTTCCCTGTATATAATATAACCCCCTGTACCCCTCGATGTGACTCTCTCCCAGCTATCTGTTACCCTGTATATAATATAACCCCCTGTACCCCTCGATGTGACTCTCTCCGAGCTATCTGTTACCCTGTATATAAAATAACCCCCTGTAACCCTCGATGTGTCTCTCTCCCAGCTATCTGTTACCCTGTATATAAAATAACCCCCTGTAACCCTCGATGTGTCTCTCTCCCAGCTATCTGTTACCCTGTATATAAAATAACCCGCTGTACCCCTCGATGTGACTCTCTCCCAGCTATCTGTTACCCTGTATATAATATAACCCCCTGTAACCCTCGATGTGTCTCTCTCCCAGCTATCTGTTACGCTGTATATAATATAATGCCCTGTACACCTCGATGTGTCTCTCTCCCAGCTATCTGTTACCCTGTATAATATAACCCCTTGTACCCCTCGATGTGACTCTCTCCCAGCTATCTGTTACCCTGTATATAATATAAACCGCTGTACCACTCGATGTGACTCTCTCCCAGCTATCTGTTACCCTGTATATAATATAACCCCATGTACCCCAGGATGTGTCTCTCTCCCAGCTATCTGTGACCCTGTATATAATATAACCCCGTACCCCTCGATGTGTCTCTCTACCAGCTATCAGTTACCCTATATATAATATAACCCACTGTAGCCCTCGATGTGACTCTCTCCCAGCTGTTTCCCTGTATATAATATAACCCCCTGTACCACTCGATGTGACTCTCTCCCAGCTATCTGTTACCCTGTATATAATATAACCCCCTGTACCCCTCGATGTGTCTCTCTACCAGCTATCTGTTACCCTGTATGTAAAATAACCCCCTGTACCCCTCGATGTGACTCGCTCCCAGCTATCTGTTACCCTGTATATAACCCCATTCACCGCCCAATGTGACTCTCTCCCAGCTATCTGCTACCCGGTATACAATATAACACCCTGCACCCCTCGATGTGACTCTCTCCCAGCTATCTGTTACCCTGTATATAATATAACCCCCTGTATCACTCGATGTGACTCTCTCCCAGCTATCTGTTACCCTGTATATAATATAACCCCCTGTACCCCTCGATGTGTCTCTCTCCCAGCTATTTGTTAACCTGTATATATAACCCCCTGTACCCCTGGATGTGTCTCTCTCCCAGCTATCAGTTACCCTGTATATAATATAACCCCCTGTACCCGTCGATGAGACTCTCTCCCATCTATCTGTTACCCTGTATATATTATAACCCCCTGTACACCTCGATGTGTCACTCTCCCAGCAATCTGTTACCCTGTATAATATAACCCCCTGTACCCCTCGATGTGACTCTCTCCCAGCTATCTGTAACCCTGTATTTAATATAATCCCCTGTACCCCTCGATGTGACTCTCTCCCAGCTATCTGTTACCCTGTATATAATATAATCCCCTGTACCCCTCGATGTGTCTCTCTCCCAGCTATCTGTTACCCTGTATATATAACCCCCTGTACCCCTCGATGTGTTTCTCTCCCAGCTATCTCTTACCCTGTATATATAACCCCCTGTACCCCTCGAAGTGACTCTCTCCCAGCTATCTGTTACCCAGTATATAATATAACCCCCTGTCCCACTCGATGTGTCTCTCTCCCAGCTAGCTGTTACCCTGTATATAATATAACCCCCTGTAACCCTCGATGTGACTCTCTCCCAACTATCTGTTACCCTGTATATATACCCTGTACCCCTGGATGTGTCTATCTCCCAGCTATCAGTTACCCTGTATATAATATAACCCCCTGTACCCCTCGATGTGTCTCTCTCCCAGCTATCTGTTACCCTGTATATAATATAACCCCCTGTACCCCTCGATGTGACTCTCTCTTAGCTATCTGTTACCCTGTATATAACTCCCTTCACCACCCAATGTGACTCTCTCCCAGCTATCTGTTACCCGGTATATAATAAAACCCCCTGTACCACTGGATGTGTCTCTCTACCAGCTATCTGTTACCCTGTATATAAAATAACCCCCTGTACCCCTCGATGTGACTCTCTCCCAGCTATCTGTTACCCTGTATACAACCCCCTTCACCACCCAATGTGACTCTCTCCCAGCTATCTGATACCCTGTATATAATATACCCTCTGTACCCCTCGATATGACTCTCTCCCAGCTATCTGTTACCCTGTATATAATATACCCCCTGTACCCCTCGATGTGACTCTCTCCCAGCTATCTGTTACCCTGTATATTATAAAACCCCCTGTACCCCACGATGTGACTCTCTCCCAGCTATCTGTTACCCTGTATATAATATAACCCCCTGCACCACTCGATGTGACTCTCTCCCAGCTATCTGTTAACTTGTATATAATATAACCTACTGTACCCCTCGATGTGTCTCTCTCCCAGCTATCAGTTACACTGTATATAATATAACCCCCTGTACCCCTCGATGTGTCTCTCTCCAAGCTATCTGTTACCCTGTATATAATATAACCCCCTGTACCACTCGATGTGACTCTCTCCCAGCTATCTGTTAACTTGTATATAATATAACCCACTGTACCCCTCGATGTGTCTCTCTCCCAGCTATCAGTTACACTGTAAATAATATAACCCCGTGTACCCCTCGATGTGTCCCTCTCCCAGCTATCTGTTACCCTGTATATAATATAACCCACTGTACCCCTCGAAGTGACTCTCTCCCAGCTACCTGTTAACCTGTATATAATATAACCCCCTGTACCCCTGGAAGTGTCTCCCTCCAAGCAATCTGTTAAACTGTATATAATATAAACCCCTGTACCGCTGGAAGTGTGTCTCTCCCAGCTATCCGTTACCCTGTATATAATATAACCCCCTGTACCCCTCGATGTGACTCTCTCCCAGCTATCTGTTCCCCTGCATATAATAACCCCCTGTACCCCTCGATGTGACTCTCTCCCAGCTATCTATTAACCTGTATATAATATAACCCCCTGTACCCCTCGATGTGTCTCTCTCCCAGCTATCTGTTACCCTGTACATAATATAACCCCCTGTACCCCTCGATGTGTCTCTCTCCCAGCGATCTGTTACCCTGTATATAATATAACACCCTGTACCCCTCGATGTGTCTCTCTCCCAGCGATCTGTTACCCTGTATATAATATAACCCCCTGTACCCCTCGATGTGTCTCTCTCCCAGCGATCTGTTACCCAGTATATAATGCCCTGTACCACTCGATGTGACTCTCTCCCAGCTATCTGTTACTCTGTATATAATATAACCCCCTGTACCCCTCGATGAGACTCTCTCCCATCTATCTGTTACCCTGAGTATAATATAACCCCCTGTACACCTCGATGTGTCACTCTCCCAGCGATCTGTTACCCTGTATATAATATAACCCCCTGTACCCCTCGATGTGTCTCTCTCCCAGCGATCTGTTACCCAGTATATAATGCCCTGTACCACTCGATGTGACTCTCTCCCAGCTATCTGTTACTCTGTATATAATATAACCCCCTGTACCCCTCGATGAGACTCTCTCCCATCTATCTGTTACCCTGAATATAATATAACCCCCTGTACACCTCGATGTGTCACTCTCCCAGCAATCGGTTACCCTGTATAATATAACCCCCTGTACCCCTCGATGTGACTCTCTCCCAGATATCTGTTACACTGTATATAATATAACCCCCTGTACTCCTCGATGTGTCTCTCTCCCAGATATCTGTTACACTGTATATAATATAACCCCCTGTACCCCTTGATGTGACTCTCTCCCAGCTATCAGTTACCCTGTATATAATATAACCCCCTGTACCCCTCGATGTGACTCTCTCCCAGCTATCTGTAACCCTGTATATAATATAATCCCCTGTACCCCTCGATGTGTCTCTCTCCCAGCTATCTGTTACCCTGTATATATAACCCCCTGTACCCCTCGATGCGACTCTCTCCCAGCTATCTGTTACCCAGTATATAATATAACCCCCTGTCCCACTTGATGTGTCTCTCTCCCAGCTAGCTGTTACCCTGTATATAATATAACCCCCTGTAACCCTCGATGTGACTCTCTCCCAACTATCTGTTACCCTGTATATATACCCTGTACCCCTCGATGTGACTCTCTCCCAGCAATCTGTTACCCTGTACATAATATAACCCCCTGTACCCCTAGATGTGTCTCTCTCCCAGCTATCTGCTACCCTGTATATAATATAACCCCCTGTACCCCTCGATGTGTCTCTCTCCCAGCTATCTGTTACCCTGTATAATATAACCCCCTGTACCCCTCGATGTGACTTTCTCCCCGCTATCTGTTACCCTGTATGTAATATAACCGCCTGCAACCTCGATGTATCTCTCTCCCAGCTATCTGTTACCCTATATATAACATAACCCCCTGTAACCCTCGATGTGACTTTCTCCCAGCTATCTGTTACCCTGTATATAATATAAACCCCTGTACCCCACGATGTGTCTCTCTCCCAGCTCTCTGTTGCCCTGTACATATTATAACGCCCTATACCCCTCGATGTGTCTCTCTCCCAGCTATCTGTTACCCTATATATAACATAAACCCCTGTAACCCTCGATGTGACTTTCTCCCAGCTATCTGTTACCCTGTATATAATATAAACCCCTGTACCCCTTGATGTGTCTCTCTCCCAGCTATCTGTTACCCTGCATATAATATAATCCCCTGTACCCCTCGATGTGTCTCTCTCCCAGCTTTCTGTTACCCTGTATATAATATAACCCCCTGTACTCCTCGATGTGACTCTCTCCCAGCTATCTGTTAACCTGTATATAATATAACCCCCTGTACCCCTCGATGTGTCTCTCTCCCAGCTATCTGTTACCCTATACATAATATAACCCACTGTACCCCTCGATGTGACTCTCTCCCAGCTATCTGTTACCCTGTATATAATATAACACCCTGTACCCCACGATGTGTCTCTCTCCCAGCTATCTGTAACCCTGTATATAATATAACCCCCTGTACCCCTCGATGTGACTCTCTCCCAGCTATCTGTTACCCTGCACATAATATAATCCCCTGTACCCCTCGATGTGACTCTCACTCAGCTATCTGTTACCCTGTATATAATATAACCCCCTATACCACTCGATGTGTCACTCTCCGAGTTATCTGTTATCCTGTATACAATATAACCCTCTGCACCCCTCGATGTGACTCTCTCTTAGCTATCTGTTACCCAGTATATAACTCCCTTCACCACCCAATGTGACTCTCTCCCAGCTATCTGTTACCCGGTATATAATATAACCCCCTGTACCCCTGGATGTGTCTCTCTACCAGCTATCTGTTACCCTGTATATAAAATAACCCCCTGTACCCCTCGATGTGACTCTCTCCCAGCTATCTGTTACCCTGTATATAATATACCCTCTGTACCCCTCGATGTGACTCTCTCCCAGCTATCTGTTACCCTGTATATAATATACCCCCTGTACCCCTCGATGTGACTCTCTCCCAGCTATCTGTTACCCTGTATATAATATAACCCCCGGTACCCCTCGATGTGACTCTCTCCCAGCTATCTGTTAACTTGTATATAATATAACCCACTGTACCCCTCGATGTGTCTCTCTCCCAGCTATCAGTTACACTGTATATAATATAACCCCCTGTACCCCTCGATGTGTCTCTCTCCCAGCTACCTGTTAACCTGTATATAATATAACCCCCTGTACCCCTGGAAGTGTCTCTCTCCAAGCAATCTGTTAAACTGTATATAATATAACCCCCTGTACCCCTGGAAGTGTCTCTCTCCCAGCTATCTGTTACCCTGTATATAATATAACCCCCTGTACCCCTCGATGTGACTCTCTCCCAGCTATCTGTTCCCCTGCATATAATAACCCCCTGTACCCCTCGATGTGACTCTCTCCCAGCTATCTGTTAACCTGTATATAATATAACCCCCTGTACCCCTGGAAGTGTCTCTCTCCAAGCAATCTGTTACCCTGTATATAATATAACCCCCTGTACCCCTCGATGTGACTCTCTCCCAGCAATCTGTTACCCTGTATATAACCCCCTGTACCCCTCGATGTGACTCTCTCCCAGCTATCTGTTACCCTGTATATAACATAGCCCCCTGTACCCCTCGATGTGTCCCTCTACCAGCTATCAGTTACCCTGTATATAATATAACCCCCTGTACCCCTCGAAGTGTCCCTCTACCAGGTATCAGTTACCCTGCATATAATATAACCCCCTGTACACCTCGATGTGACTCTCTCCCAGCTATCTGTTTCCCTGTATATAATATAACCCCCTGTACCCCTCGATCTGACTCTCTCCCAGCTATCTGTTACCCTGTATATAATATAACCCCCTGTACCCCTCGATGTGACTCTCTCCGAGCTATCTGTTACCCTGTATATAAAATAACCCCCTGTAACCCTCGATGTGTCTCTCTCCCAGCTATCTGTTACCCTGTATATAAAATAACCCCCTGTAACCCTCGATGTGTCTCTCTCCCAGCTATCTGTTACCCTGTATATAAAATAACCCCCTGTACTCCTCGATGTGACTCTCTCCCAGCTATCTGTTACCCTGTATATAATATAACCCCCTGTAACCCTCGATGTGTCTCTCTCCCAGCTATCTGTTACGCTGTATATAATATACTGCCCTGTACCCCTCGATGTGTCTCTCTCCCAGCTATCTGTTGCCCTGTATATAATATAAACCCCTGTACCAGTCGATGTGACTCTCTCCCAGCTATCTGTTACCCTGTATATAATATAACCCCCTGTACCCCAGGATGTGTCTCTCTCCCAGCTATCTGTTACCCTGTATATAATATAACCCCCTGTACCCCTCGATGTGACTCTGTCCCAGGTATTTGTTACCCTGTATAAAATATAACACCCTGTACCCCTCGATGTGACTCATTCCCAGCTATCGGTTACCCTGTAAATAATATAACCCCATGTACCCCTCGATGAGACTCACTCCCCGCTATCTGTTACCCTGTATATATAACCCCCTGTACCTCTCGATGTGACTCTCTCCCAGTTTTCTGTTACCCTGTGTATAGTATAACCCCCTGTACCCCTCGATGTGACTCTCTCCGGGCTATCTGTTACCCTGTATATAATATAACCCCCTGTACCGCTCGTTGTGACTCTCTCCCAGCTATCTGTTACCCTGTATATAATATAACCTCCTGTGCCGCTCGATTTGTCTCTCTCCCAGCTATCTGTTACCCTGTATATAATATAACCCCCTGTACCGCTCGATGTGTCCCTCTCCCAGCTATCTGTTACCCTGTATATAATAGAACCACCTGTTACCCCTCGATGTGTCTCTCTCCCAGCTATCTGTTACCCTGTATATAAGATAACCCCTTGAACCCCTCGATGTGACACTCTCCCAGCAATCTGTTACCCTGTATACAATATAACCCCCTGTACCCTTCGATAAGAATCTCTCCTAGCTATCTGTTACCCTGTATATAATATAAAGCCCTGTACCCGTCGATGTGACTCTCTCCCAGCTATCTGTTACCCTGTATATAATATAACCTGCAGTACCCCTCGATGTGTCTCTCTCCCAGCTATCTGTTACCCTGTATATAAAATAACCACCTGTACCCCTCGATGTGTCTCTCTCCCAGCTATCTGTTAACCTGTATATAATTTAACCCCCTGTACGCCTCGATGCGACTCTCTCCCAGCTATCTGTTACCCTGTATATAATATAACTCCCTGTACGCCTTGATGTGTCTCTCTCCCAGCCATCATTTACCCTGAATATAATATAAACAGCTGTACCCCTCGATGTGACTCTCTCCCAGCAATCGGCTACCCTGTATATAATATAACCCCCTGTACCCCTCGATGTGACTCTCTCCCAGCTATCTGTTACCCTGTATATAATATAACCCCCTGTGCCCCTCGATTTGTAACTCTCCCAGCTATCTGTTTCCATGTATATAATCTAACCCCCTGTACCCCACGATGTGACTCTCTCAGCTATCTGTTACCCTGTATATAACATAACCCCCTGTACCCCTCGATGTGACTCTCTCCCAGCTAACTGTTACCCTGTAAAAAAATATAACCCCCTGTACCCCTCGATGTGACTCTCTCCCAGCTATCTGTTACCCTGTGTATAATATCTCCCCCTGTACCACTCGATGCGACTATCTCCCAGCTATCTGTTACCCTGTATATAATATAACCTCCTCAACACATCGATGTGTCTCTCTCGCAGCTATCTGTTACCCTGTATATAATTTAATCCCTGAACCCGTCGATGTGTCTCTCTCCCAGCTATCTGTTACCCTGTATATGATATAACCCGCTGTACCACTCGATGTGACTCTCTCCTGTTACCCTGTATATAATATATCACCCTGTGCCCTTCGATGTGACTCGCTCCCAGCTATCTGTTTCCCTGTATATAATCTAATCCCCTGTACCCCACGATGTGACTCTCTCAGCTATCTGTTACCCTGTATATAATATAACCCCCTGTACCCCTCGATGTGACTCTCTCCCAGCTATCTGTTACCCTGTATATAATAAAACTCGCTGCACACCTCGATGTGACTCTCACCCAGCTATCTGTTACCCTGTATATAATATAACCCCCTGTACCTCTCGATGAGTCTCTCTCCCAGCTATCTGTTACCCTGTATATGTAACCCCCTGTACCCCTCGATGTGACTCTCACCCAGCTATCTGTTACCCTGTAAATAATATAACCCCCTGTACCCCTCGATGAGTCTCTCTCCGAGCTATGTTACCCTGTATATATAACCCCCTGTACCCCTCGATGTGGCTCTCTTGCAGCTATCTGTTACCCTGCATATAATTTAACCCCCTGAACTCATCGATGTGTCTCTCTCCCAGCTATCTGTTACCCTATATCAAATATAACCCCCTGTACCACTCGATGTGACTCTCTCGCAGCTATCTGTTACCCTGTATATAATATAACCCCCTGTACCCCTCGATGTGACTCTCTCCCAGCTATCTGTTGCCCTGTGTCTAATATAACCCCCTGTACCCCTCGATGTGACTCTCTCCCAGCTATCTGTTACCCTGTATATAATATAGACCCCTGTACCCCTCGATGTGTCTCACTCCCAATTATCTGTTACCCTGTATATAATATAACCCTCTGTACCCCTCGATGTGTCTCTCTCCCAACTACCTGATACCCTGTATATAATATAACCCTCTGTACCCCTCGATGTGACTCTCTCCCAGCTATCTGTTACACTGTTTATAATATAACCCCCTTTACCCCTCGATGTGTCTCTCTCCCAGCTATCTGATAACCTGTATATATAACCCCGTGAACCCCTCGATGTGATTCTCTCCCAGCTATCTGTCACCCTGTATATAATATCACCCCCTGTACCCCTCGATGTGACTCTCTCCCAGCTATCGGTTACACTGTATATAATATCACCCCCTGTACCCCTCGATGTGTCTCTCTCCCAGCTATCTGTTACCCTGCATAGAATATAACCCCCTGTACCCCACGATGTGACTCGCTCCCAGCTATCAGTTACCCTGTATATAATATAATCCCCTGTGCCCCTCAATGTGACTTTCTCCCAGCTATCTGTTACCCTGTATTTAATATAACCCCCTGTGCCCCTCGATGTGTCTCTCTCCCAATAATCTGTTTCCCTGTATATAATATAACCTCCTGCACCCCACGATGTGGCTCTCTCCCAGCTATCTGTTGCCCGGTCTCTAATATAACCCCCTGTACCCCTCGATGTGAATCTCCCCCAGCTATCTGTTACCCTGTATATAATATAACCTCCTGTACCACTCGATGTGTCTCTCTCCCAGCTATCTGTTACCCTGTATATAATATAACCCCCTGTACCCCTCCATGTGTCTCTCTCTCAGCTATCTGTTACCCTGTATATAACATAACTCTCTGTACCCTTCGATGTGACTCTCTCCCCGCAATCTGTTACCCTGTATATAACATAACTCCCTGTACCCCTCGATGTGACTCTCTCCCAGCTATCAGTAACACTGTATATAATATAAACCACTGTACCCCTCGATGTGTCTCTCTCCCAGCTATCTGTTACCCTGTATATAATATAACCCCCGGTACCCCTCGATGTGACTCTCTCCCAGCTATCATTTACCCTGTATATAATATAACCCCCTGTACCCCTCGATGTGACTCTCTCCCAGCTATCTGTTACCCTGTATATAATGTAACTCCCTGTATCCCTCGATGTGTCCCTCTACCAGCTATCAGTTACCCTGTAAATAATATAACCCCCTGTAACCCTCGATGTGACTCTCTCCCAGCTATCTGTTACCCTGTATATAATATAGCCCCCTGTACGGCTCGATGTGACTCTCTCCCAGCTATCAGTTACCCTCTTTATAATATAACCCCCTGTACCCCTCGATGTGTCTCTTTCCCAGCTATCTGTTACCCTGTATATAATATAACCCCCTGTACCCCTCGATGTGTCTCTCTCTCAGCTATCTGTTACCCTGTATATAATATAACCACCTGTACCCCTCGATGTGTCTCTCTACCAGCTATCTGTTACCCTGTATATAAAATAACCCCCTGTACCCCTCGATGTGACTCGCTCCCAGCTATCTGTTACCCTGTATATAACCCCCTTCACCTCCCAATGTGACTCTCTCCCAGCTATCTGTTACCCGGTATACAATATAACACCCTGTACCCCTCGATATGACTCTCTCCCAGCTATCTGTTACCCTGTAGATAATATAACCCCCTGTACCACTCGATGTGACTCTCTCCCAGCTATCTGTTACACTGCATATAATAACCCCCTGTATCCCTCGATGTGACTCTCTCCCAGCTATCTGTTAACCTGTATATAATATAACCCCCTGCACCCCTCGATGTGTCTCTCTCCCAGCTATCAGTTACCCTGTATATAATATAACCCCCTGTACCCCTCGAAGTGACTCTCTGCCAGCAATCTGTAACACTGTATATAATATAAGCCCCTGTACCCCTCGATGTGTCTCTCTCCCAGCTATCTGTTACCCTGTATATAATATAACCCCCTGTACCCCTCGATGTGACTCTCTCCCAGCTATCTGTTACCCTGTATATAATATAACCCCCTGTACCCCTCGATGTGATTCTCTCCCAGCTATCTGTTACCCTGTATATAATATAACCCCCTGTACCGCTCGATGTGTCTCTCTCCCAGCTATCTGTTACGCAGTATATAATATAACCCCCTGTACCTTTCCATGTGTCTCTCTCCCAGCTATCTGTTACCCTGTATATAATATAACCCCCTGTATCCTTCGATGTGTCTCTCTCCCAGCTATGTTACCCTGTATATGATATAACCCCCTGTACCCCTCGATGTGACTCTCTCCCCGCTATCTGTTACCCTGTATATAATATAACCCCCTGTACCCCTCGATGTGTCTCTCTCCCAGCTATCTGTTACCCTGTATATAATATAACCCCCTGTACCCCTCGATGTGTCTCTCTCCCAGCCATCTTTTACCCTGAATATAATATAACCACCTGTACCCCTCGATGTGACTCTCTCCCAGAAATCAGCTACCCTGTATATAATATAACCCCCTGTACCCCTCGATGTGACTCTCTCCCAGCTATCTGTTACCCTGCATATAATATAACCCCCTGTACCCCTCGATGTGTCTCTCTCCCAGCTATCTGTTACCCTGTATATAATATAACCCCCTGTACCCCTCGATGTGTCTCTCTCCCAGCTACCTGTGACCCTGTATATAATATAACCCCCTGTACCCCTCGATGTGTCTCACTCCCAGCTATCTGTTACTCTGTATATAACCCCCTGCACCCCTCGATGTGTCTCTCTCCCAGCTACCTGTTACCCTGTATATAATATAACCCCCTGTACCCCACGATGTGTCTCTCTCCCAGCTACCTGTGACCCTGTATATAATATAACCCCCTGTACCCCTCGATGTGACTCTCTCCCAGCTATCTGTTACCCTGCATATATAACCCCCTGTACCCCTCGATGTGACTCTCACTCAGCTATCTGTTACCCTGTATATAATATAACCCCCTAAACCACTCGATGTGTCACTCTCAGAGTTATCTGTTATCCTGTATACAATATAACCCTCTGCACCCCTCGATGTGACTCTCTCTTAGCTATCTGTTACCCTGTATATAACCCCCTTCACTACCCAATTTGACTCTCTCCCAGCTATCTGTTACCCGGTATATAATATAACCCCCTGTCGCCCTCGACGTGTCTCTCTACCAACAATCTGTTACCCTGTATATAAAATAACCACCTGCACCCCGGGATGTGACTCTCTCCCAGCTATCTGTTACCCTGTATATAACCCCCTTCACCACCCAATGTGACTCTCTCCCAGCTATCTGTTACCCAGTATATAATATACCCCCTGTACCCCTCGATGTGACTCTCTCCCAGCTATCTGTTACGCTGTATATAATATACTCCCTGTACCCCTCGATGTGTCTCTCTCCCAGCTATCTGTTACCCGGTATATAATATAACCCCCTGTATCCCTCGATGTGACTCTCTCCCAGCTCTCTGTTAACTTGTATATAATATAACCCCCTGTACCCCTCGATGTGACTCTCTCCCAGCTATCTGTTACCCTGTATATAATATAACCCCCTGTAACACTCGATGTGACTCTCTCCCAGCTATCTGTTAACTTGTATGTAATATAACCCCCTGTATCCCTCAATTTGACTCTCTCCCAGCTATCTGTTAACCTGTATATAATAGAACCCCCTGTACCCCTGGAAGTGTCTCTCTCCCAGCTATCTGTTACCCTGTATATAATATAACCCCCTGTATCCCTCGATGTGACTCTCTCCAGGCAATCTGTAACCCTGTATATAATAACCCCCTGTATCCCTCAATTTGACTCTCTCCCAGCTATTTGTAAACCTGTATATAATAAAACTCCCTGTACCCCTGGAAGTGTCTCTCTCCCAGCTATCTGTTACCCTGTATATAATATAACCCCCTGTACCCCTCGAAGTGTCTCTCTCCCAGCTATCTGTTACCCTGTATATAACCCCCTGTACCCCTCGATGTGACTCTCTCCCAGCTATCTGTTACCCTGTATATAACCCCCTGTACCCCTCGATGTGTCCCTCTACCAACTATCAGTTACCCTGTATATAATATAACCAACCTGCACCCCTCGATGTGACTCTCTCGAAGCTATCTGTTTCCCTCTATATAATATAACCCCCTGTACCCCTCGATGTGACTCTCTCCCAGCTATCTGTTACCCTGTATATAATATAACCCCCTGTACCCCTCGATGTGACTCTCTCCCAGCTATCTGTTACCCTGTATATAAAATAACCCCCTGTAACCCTCGATGTGTCTCTCTCCCAGCTATCTGTTACCCTGTATATAATATAACTCCCTGTATCCCTCGATGTGTCTCTCTCCCAGCTATTTGATACCCTGTATATAATATAACCCCCTGTACCCCACGATGTGAATCTCTCCCAGCTATCTGTTACCCTGTATATAATATAACCCCCTGTACCCCACGATGTGAATCTCTCCCAGCTATCTGTTACCCTGTATATAACCCCCTGTACCCCTCGTTGTGACTCTCTCCCAGCTATCTGTTACCCTGTATATAATATAATGCCCTCTACCCCTCGATGTGTCTCTCTCCCAGCTATCTGTTACCCTGTATATAATATAACCCCCTGTACCCCTCGATGTGTCTCTCTCCCAGCTATCTGTTACCCTGTATATAATATAACCCCCTGTACCCCTCGAAGTGTCTCTCTCCCAGCTATCTGTTACCCTGTATATAACCCCCTGTACCCCTCGATGTGACTCTCTCCCAGCTATCTGTTACCCTGTATATAATATAACCCCCTGTACCCCTCGATGTGTCCCTCTACCAACTATCAGTTACCCTGTATATAATATAACCAACCTGCACCCCTCGATGTGACTCTCTCGAAGCTATCTGTTTCCCTGTATATAATATAACTCCCTGTATCCCTCGATGTGTCTCTCTCCCAGCTATTTGATACCCTGTATATAATATAACCCCCTGTACCCCACGATGTGAATCTCTCCCAGCTATCTGTTACCCTGTATATAATATAACCCCCTGTACCCCACGATGTGAATCTCTCCCAGCTATCTGTTACCCTGTATATAACCCCCTGTACCCCTCGTTGTGACTCTCTCCCAGCTATCTGTTACCCTGTATATAATATAATGCCCTCTACCCCTCGATGTGTCTCTCTCCCAGCTATCTGTTACCCTGTATATAATATAACCCCCTGTACCCCTCGATGTGTCTCTCTCCCAGCTATCTGTTACCCTGTATATAATATAACCCCCTGTACCCCTCGATGTGTCTGTCTCCCAGCTATTTGTTACCCTGTATATAATATAACCCACTGTACCCTTCGATGTGACTCTCTCCCAGCTATCTGTTACCCTGTATATAATATAACTCCCTGTACCCGTCGATGTGTCTGTCTCCCAGCTATCTGTTACCCTGTATATAATATAACCCACTGTACCCTTCGATGTGACTCTCCTCCAGCTATCTGTTACCCTGTATATAACTCCCTGTACCCATCGAAGTGTCTCTCTCCCAGCTATCTGTTACCCTGTATATAATATAACCCACTGTACCCTTCGATGTGACTCTCTCCCAGCTATCGGTTACCCTGTATATAATATAACTCCCTGTATCCCTCGATGTGTCTCTCTCCCAGCTATTTGATACCCTGTATATAATATAACCCCCTGTACCCCACGATGTGAATCTCTCCCAGCTATCTGTTACCCTGTATATAATATAACCCCCTGTACCCCACGATGTGAATCTCTCCCAGCTATCTGTTACCCTGTATATAATATAATCCCCTGTACCCCTCGATGTGACTCTCTCCCAGCTATCTGTTACCCTGTATATAATATAATCCACTGTACCCCTCGATGTGACTCTCTCCCAGCTATCTGTTACCCTGTATATAATATAACCCACTGTGCCCCTCGATGTGTCTCTCTCCCAGCTATCTGTTACCCTGTAAAAAAATATAACCCCCTGTACCCCTCGATGTGACTCTCTCCCAGCTATCTGTTACCCAGTATATAATAAAACTCCGTGCACACCTCGATGTGACTGTGACCCAGATATCTGTTACCCTGTACATAATTAAACCCCCTGTACCACTCGATGCGACTCTCTCCCAGCTATCTGTTATCCTGTATATAATATAACCTCCTCAACACATCGATGTGTCTCTCTCGCAGCTATCTGTTACCCTGTATATAATTTAATCCCTGAACCCGTCGATGTGTCTCTCTCCCAGCTATCTGTTACCCTGTATCTAATATAACCCGCTGTACCCCTCGATGTGACTCTCTCCCAGCTATCGGTTACCCTGTATATAATATAACCCCCTGTACCCCTCGATGTGTCTCTCTCCCAGCTATCTGATAACCTGTATATAATATAACCACGTGTACCCCTCGATGTGACTCTCTCCCAGCTATCTGTCACCCTGTATATAATATCACCCCCTGTACCCCTCGATGTGGCTGTCTCCCAGCTATCTGTTACCCTGTTTATAATATAACACCCTGTACCTCTCGAGGTGACTCTTCCCAGCCATCTGTTACCCTGTATATAATATAACCCACTGTACCTTTCGATGTGACTCTCTCCCAGCTATCTGTTACCCTGTATATAATATAACTCCCTGTATCCCTCGATGTGTCTCTCTCCCAGCTATCTGTTACCCTGTATATAATATAACCCCCTGTTCCCCTCGATGTGACACTCTCCCAGCTATCTGTTACCCTGTATATAATAGAACCCCTTGTACCGCTCGATGTGAATCTCTCCCAGCTATCTGTTACCCTGTATATAATATAACCCCCTGTACCCCACGATGTGAATCTCTCCCAGCTATCTGTTACCCTGTATATAACCCCCTGTACCCCTCGTTGTGACTCTCTCCCAGCTATCTGTTACCCTGTATATAATATAATGCCCTCTACCCCTCGATGTGTCTCTCTCCCAGCTATCTGTTACCCTGTATATAATATAACCCCCTGTACCCCTCGATGTGTCTCTCTCCCAGCTATCTGTTACCCTGTATATAATATAACCCCCTGTACCCCTCGAAGTGTCTCTCTCCCAGCTATCTGTTACCCTGTATATAACCCCCTGTACCCCTCGATGTGACTCTCTCCCAGCTATCTGTTACCCTGTATATAATATAACCCCCTGTACCCCTCGATGTGTCCCTCTACCAACTATCAGTTACCCTGTATATAATATAACCAACCTGCACCCCTCGATGTGACTCTCTCGAAGCTATCTGTTTCCCTGTATATAATATAACTCCCTGTATCCCTCGATGTGTCTCTCTCCCAGCTATTTGATACCCTGTATATAATATAACCCCCTGTACCCCACGATGTGAATCTCTCCCAGCTATCTGTTACCCTGTATATAATATAACCCCCTGTACCCCACGATGTGAATCTCTCCCAGCTATCTGTTACCCTGTATATAACCCCCTGTACCCCTCGTTGTGACTCTCTCCCAGCTATCTGTTACCCTGTATATAATATAATGCCCTCTACCCCTCGATGTGTCTCTCTCCCAGCTATCTGTTACCCTGTATATAATATAACCCCCTGTACCCCTCGATGTGTCTCTCTCCCAGCTATCTGTTACCCTGTATATAATATAACCCCCTGTACCCCTCGATGTGTCTGTCTCCCAGCTATTTGTTACCCTGTATATAATATAACCCACTGTACCCTTCGATGTGACTCTCTCCCAGCTATCTGTTACCCTGTATATAATATAACTCCCTGTACCCGTCGATGTGTCTGTCTCCCAGCTATCTGTTACCCTGTATATAATATAACCCACTGTACCCTTCGATGTGACTCTCCTCCAGCTATCTGTTACCCTGTATATAACTCCCTGTACCCATCGAAGTGTCTCTCTCCCAGCTATCTGTTACCCTGTATATAATATAACCCACTGTACCCTTCGATGTGACTCTCTCCCAGCTATCTGTTACCCTGTATATAATATAACTCCCTGTATCCCTCGATGTGTCTCTCTCCCAGCTATTTGATACCCTGTATATAATATAACCCCCTGTACCCCACGATGTGAATCTCTCCCAGCTATCTGTTACCCTGTATATAATATAACCCCCTGTACCCCACGATGTGAATCTCTCCCAGCTATCTGTTACCCTGTATATAATATAATCCCCTGTACCCCTCGATGTGACTCTCTCCCAGCTATCTGTTACCCTGTATATAATATAATCCACTGTACCCCTCGATGTGACTCTCTCCCAGCTATCTGTTACCCTGTATATAATATAACCCACTGTGCCCCTCGATGTGTCTCTCTCCCAGCTATCTGTTACCCTGTAAAAAAATATAACCCCCTGTACCCCTCGATGTGACTCTCTCCCAGCTATCTGTTACCCAGTATATAATAAAACTCCGTGCACACCTCGATGTGACTCTGACCCAGATATCTGTTACCCTGTATATAATTAAACCCCCTGTACCACTCGATGCGACTCTCTCCCAGCTATCTGTTATCCTGTATATAATATAACCTCCTCAACACATCGATGTGTCTCTCTCGCAGCTATCTGTTACCCTGTATATAATTTAATCCCTGAACCCGTCGATGTGTCTCTCTCCCAGCTATCTGTTACCCTGTATCTAATATAACCCGCTGTACCCCTCGATGTGACTCTCTCCCAGCTATCGGTTACCCTGTATATAATATAACCCCCTGTACCCCTCGATGTGTCTCTCTCCCAGCTATCTGATAACCTGTATATAATATAACCACGTGTACCCCTCGATGTGACTCTCTCCCAGCTATCTGTCACCCTGTATATAATATCACCCCCTGTACCCCTCGATGTGACTGTCTCCCAGCTATCTGTTACCCTGTTTATAATATAACACCCTGTACCTCTCGAGGTGACTCTTCCCAGCCATCTGTTACCCTGTATATAATATAACCCACTGTACCTTTCGATGTGACTCTCTCCCAGCTATCTGTTACCCTGTATATAATATAACTCCCTGTATCCCTCGATGTGTCTCTCTCCCAGCTATCTGTTACCCTGTATATAATATAACCCCCTGTTCCCCTCGATGTGACACTCTCCCAGCTATCTGTTACCCTGTATATAATAGAACCCCTTGTACCGCTCGATGTGAATCTCTCCCAGCTATCTGTTACCCTGTATATAATATAACCCCCTGTACCCCTCGATGTGTCTCTCTCCCAGCTATCTGTTACCCTGTATATAATATAACACCCTGTACCCCTCGATGTGTCTCTCCCCCAGCTATCTGCTACCCTGTATGTAATATAACCTACTGTACCACTCATTGTGTCTCTCTCCCAGCGAACTGTTACCCTGTATATAATATATCCCCCTGTACCCCTCGATGTGACTCTCTCCCAGCTATCTGCTACCCTGTATGTAATATAACCTACTGTACCACTCGTTGTGTCTCTCTCCCAGCGAACTGTTACCCTGTATATAATATATCACCCTGTATCCTCCATGTATCTCTATTCGAGCTCCCTGTTGCCCTGGACATAATATAAACCCCTATACCCCTCGATGTGTCTCTCTCCCAGCTATATGGTACCCTGTATATAAAATAACACAGTGTACCCCTCGATGTGTCTATCTCCCAGCTATCTGTTACCCTGAATATAATATAACCCCCTGGACCCCTCGATGTGACTCTCTCCCAGCTATCGCTTACCCTGTATATAATATAACCCCCTGTACCCCTCGATGTGACTCTCTCCCAGCAATCTGTTACTCTGTGTCTAATATAACCCCCTGTACCCCTCGATGTGTCTCTCTCCCAGCTATCAGTTACCCTGTATATAATATAACCCCCTGTACCCCTCGATGTGACTATCTCGAAGCTATCTGTTTCCCTGTATATAATATAACCCCCTGTACCCCTCGATGTGACTCTCTCCCAGCTATCTGTTACCCTGTATATAATATAACCCCCTGTACCCCTCGATGTGACTCTCTCCCAGCTATCTGTTACCCTGTATATAATATAACCCCCTGTAACCCTCGATGTGTCTCTCTCCCAGCTATCTGTTACCCTGTATATAATATAACTCCCTGTATCCCTCGATGTGTCTCTCTCCCAGCTATTTGATACCCTGTATATAATATAACCCCCTGTACCCCACGATGTGAATCTCTCCCAGCTATCTGTTACCCTGTATATAATATAACCCCCTGTACCCCACGATGTGAATCTCTCCCAGCTATCTGTTACCCTGTATATAACCCCCTGTACCCCTCGTTGTGACTCTCTCCCAGCTATCTGTTACCCTGTATATAATATAATGCCCTCTACCCCTCGATGTGTCTCTCTCCCAGCTATCTGTTACCCTGTATATAATATAACCCCCTGTACCCCTCGATGTGTCTCTCTCCCAGCTATCTGTTACCCTGTATATAATATAACCCCCTGTACCCCTCGAAGTGTCTCTCTCCCAGCTATCTGTTACCCTGTATATAACCCCCTGTACCCCTCGATGTGACTCTCTCCCAGCTATCTGTTACCCTGTATATAATATAACCCCCTGTACCCCTCGATGTGTCCCTCTACCAACTATCAGTTACCCTGTATATAATATAACCAACCTGCACCCCTCGATGTGACTCTCTCGAAGCTATCTGTTTCCCTGTATATAATATAACTCCCTGTATCCCTCGATGTGTCTCTCTCCCAGCTATTTGATACCCTGTATATAATATAACCCCCTGTACCCCACGATGTGAATCTCTCCCAGCTATCTGTTACCCTGTATATAATATAACCCCCTGTACCCCACGATGTGAATCTCTCCCAGCTATCTGTTACCCTGTATATAACCCCCTGTACCCCTCGTTGTGACTCTCTCCCAGCTATCTGTTACCCTGTATATAATATAATGCCCTCTACCCCTCGATGTGTCTCTCTCCCAGCTATCTGTTACCCTGTATATAATATAACCCCCTGTACCCCTCGATGTGTCTCTCTCCCAGCTATCTGTTACCCTGTATATAATATAACCCCCTGTACCCCTCGATGTGTCTGTCTCCCAGCTATTTGTTACCCTGTATATAATATAACCCACTGTACCCTTCGATGTGACTCTCTCCCAGCTATCTGTTACCCTGTATATAATATAACTCCCTGTACCCGTCGATGTGTCTGTCTCCCAGCTATCTGTTACCCTGTATATAATATAACCCACTGTACCCTTCGATGTGACTCTCCTCCAGCTATCTGTTACCCTGTATATAACTCCCTGTACCCATCGAAGTGTCTCTCTCCCAGCTATCTGTTACCCTGTATATAATATAACCCACTGTACCCTTCGATGTGACTCTCTCCCAGCTATCTGTTACCCTGTATATAATATAACTCCCTGTATCCCTCGATGTGTCTCTCTCCCAGCTATTTGATACCCTGTATATAATATAACCCCCTGTACCCCACGATGTGAATCTCTCCCAGCTATCTGTTACCCTGTATATAATATAACCCCCTGTACCCCACGATGTGAATCTCTCCCAGCTATCTGTTACCCTGTATATAATATAATCCCCTGTACCCCTCGATGTGACTCTCTCCCAGCTATCTGTTACCCTGTATATAATATAATCCACTGTACCCCTCGATGTGACTCTCTCCCAGCTATCTGTTACCCTGTATATAATATAACCCACTGTGCCCCTCGATGTGTCTCTCTCCCAGCTATCTGTTACCCTGTAAAAAAATATAACCCCCTGTACCCCTCGATGTGACTCTCTCCCAGCTATCTGTTACCCAGTATATAATAAAACTCCGTGCACACCTCGATGTGACTCTGACCCAGATATCTGTTACCCTGTATATAATTAAACCCCCTGTACCACTCGATGCGACTCTCTCCCAGCTATCTGTTATCCTGTATATAATATAACCTCCTCAACACATCGATGTGTCTCTCTCGCAGCTATCTGTTACCCTGTATATAATTTAATCCCTGAACCCGTCGATGTGTCTCTCTCCCAGCTATCTGTTACCCTGTATCTAATATAACCCGCTGTACCCCTCGATGTGACTCTCTCCCAGCTATCGGTTACCCTGTATATAATATAACCCCCTGTACCCCTCGATGTGTCTCTCTCCCAGCTATCTGATAACCTGTATATAATATAACCACGTGTACCCCTCGATGTGACTCTCTCCCAGCTATCTGTCACCCTGTATATAATATCACCCCCTGTACCCCTCGATGTGACTGTCTCCCAGCTATCTGTTACCCTGTTTATAATATAACACCCTGTACCTCTCGAGGTGACTCTTCCCAGCCATCTGTTACCCTGTATATAATATAACCCACTGTACCTTTCGATGTGACTCTCTCCCAGCTATCTGTTACCCTGTATATAATATAACTCCCTGTATCCCTCGATGTGTCTCTCTCCCAGCTATCTGTTACCCTGTATATAATATAACCCCCTGTTCCCCTCGATGTGACACTCTCCCAGCTATCTGTTACCCTGTATATAATAGAACCCCTTGTACCGCTCGATGTGAATCTCTCCCAGCTATCTGTTACCCTGTATATAATATAACCCCCTGTACCCCTCGATGTGTCTCTCTCCCAGCTATCTGTTACCCTGTATATAATATAACCCCCTCTACCCCTCCATGTGTCTCTCTCCCAGCTATCTGTTACCCTATATATGATATAACCCCCTCTACCCCTTGATGTGTCTCTCTCCCAGCTATCTGTTACCCTGTATATAATATAACCCCCTGTACCCCTCGATGTGTCTCTCTCCCAGCTATTTGTTACCCTGTATATAATATAATCCCATGTACCCCTCGATGTGACTCTCTCCCAGCTATCTGTTACCCTGTATATAATATAACCCCCTGTGCCCCTCGATGTGTCTCTCTCCCAGATATCTGTTTCCCTGTATATAATCTAACCCCCTGTCCCCCAACGATGTGACTCTCTCAGCTATCTGTTACCCTGAATATAATATAACCCCCTGGACCCCTCGATGTGACTCTCTCCCAGCTATCGCTTACCCTGTATATAATATAACCCCCTGTACCCCTCGATGTGACTCTCTCCCAGCAATCTGTTACTCTGTGTCTAATATAACCCCCTGTACCCCTCGATGTGTCTCTCTCCCAGCTATCAGTTACCCTGTATATAATATAACCCCCTGTACCCCTCGATGTGACTATCTCGAAGCTATCTGTTTCCCTGTATATAATATAACCCCCTGTACCCCTCGATGTGACTCTCTCCCAGCTATCTGTTACCCTGTATATAATATAACCCCCTGTACCCCTCGATGTGACTCTCTCCCAGCTATCTGTTACCCTGTATATAATATAACCCCCTGTAACCCTCGATGTGTCTCTCTCCCAGCTATCTGTTACCCTGTATATAATATAACTCCCTGTATCCCTCGATGTGTCTCTCTCCCAGCTATTTGATACCCTGTATATAATATAACCCCCTGTACCCCACGATGTGAATCTCTCCCAGCTATCTGTTACCCTATATATGATATAACCCCCTCTACCCCTTGATGTGTCTCTCTCCCAGCTATCTGTTACCCTGTATATAATATAACACCCTGTACCCCTCGATGTGTCTCTCTCCCAGCTATTTGTTACCCTGTATATAATATAATCCCATGTACCCCTCGATGTGACTCTCTCCCAGCTATCTGTTACCCTGTATATAATATAACCCCCTGTGCCCCTCGATGTGTCTCTCTCCCAGATATCTGTTTCCCTGTATATAATCTAACCCCCTGTCCCCCACGATGTGACTCTCTCAGCTATCTGTTACCCTGTATATAACATAACCCCCTGTACCCCTCGATGTGACTCTCTCCCAACTATCTGTTACCCTGTAAAAAAATATAACCCCCTGTACCCCTCGATGTGACTCTCTCCCAGCTATCTGTTACCCTGTATATAATAAAACTCCGTGCACACCTCGATGTGACTCTGACCCAGCTATTTGTTACCCTGTATATAATATCACCCCCTGTACCACTCGATGCGACTAACTCCCAGCTATCTGTTATCCTGTATATAATATAACCTCCTCAACACATAGATGTGTCTCTCTCGCAACTATCTGTTACCCTGTATATAATTTAATCCCTGAACCCGTCGATGTGTCTCTCTCCCAGCTATCTGTTACCCTGTATCTAATATAACCCCCTGTACCCCTCGATGTGACTCTCTCCCAGCTATCGGTTACCCTGTATATAATATAACCCCCTGTACCCCTCGATGTGTCTCTCTCCCAGCTATCTGATAACCTGTATATAATATAACCACGTGTACCCCTCGATGTGACTCTCTCCCAGCTATCTGTCACCCTGTATATAATATCACCCCCTGTACCCCTCGATGTGTCTCTCTCCCAGCTATCTGTTACCCTGTATATAATATAACCCCCTGTTCCCCTCGATGTGACACTCTCCCAGCTATCTGTTACCCTGTATATAATAGAACCCCCTGTACCGCTCGATGTGAATCTCTCCCAGCTATCTGTTACCCTGTATATAATATAACCCCCTGTACCCCTCGATGTGTCTCTCTCCCAGCTATCTGTTACCCTGTATATAATATAACCCCCTCTACCCCTCGATGTGTCTCTCTCCCAGCTATCTGTTACCCTATATATGATATAACCCCCTCTACCCCTTGATGTGTCTCTCTCCCAGCTATCTGTTACCCTGTATATAATATAACCCCCTGTACCCCTCGATGTGTCTCTCTCCCAGCTATTTGTTACCCTGTATATAATATAATCCCATGTAACCCTCGATGTGACTCTCTCCCAGCTATCTGTTACCCTGTATATAATATAACCTCCTGTGCCCCTCGATGTGTCTCTCTCCCAGATATCTGTTTCCCTGTATATAATCTAACCCCCTGTACCCCACGATGTGACTCTCTCCCAGCTATCTGTTACCCTGTAAAAAAATATAACCCCCTGTACCCCTCGATGTGACTCTCTCCCAGCTATCTGTTACCCTGTATATAATAAAACTCCGTGCACACCTCGATGTGACTCTGACCCAGCTATTTGTTACCCTGTATATAATATCACCCCCTGTACCACTTGATGCGACTATCTCCCAGCTATCTGTTATCCTGTATATAATATAACCTCCTCAACACATCGATGCGTCTCTCTCGCAGCTATCTGTTACCCTGTATATAATTTAATCCCTGAACCCGTCGATGTGTCTCTCTCCCAGCTATCTGTTACCCTGTATATAATATAACCCCCTGTATCCCTCGATGTGACTCTCTCCCAGCTATCTGTTACCCTGTATCTAATATATCCCCCTGTACCCCTCGATGTGACTCTCTCCCAGCTATCGGTTACCCTGTATATAATATAACCCCCTGTACCCCTCCATGTGTCTCTCTCTCAGCTATCTGTTACCCTGTATATAATATAACCTCCTGTACCCCACGATGTGACACTCTCCCAGCTATCTGTTGCCCTGTCTCTAATATAACCCCCTGTACCCCTTGATGTGTCTCTCTCCCAGCTATCTGTTACGTTGTATATAATAACCCCCCATACCCCACGATGTGACTCTCTCCCAGCTATCTGTTAACCTGTATATAATATAACACCCTGTACCCCTCGATGTGTCTCTCCCCCAGCTATCTGCTACCCTGTATGTAATATAACCTACTGTACCACTCATTGTGTCTCTCTCCCAGCGAACTGTTACCCTGTATATAATATATCCCCCTGTACCCCTCGATGTGACTCTCTCCCAGCTATCTGCTACCCTGTATGTAATATAACCTACTGTACCACTCGTTGTGTCTCTCTCCCAGCGAACTGTTACCCTGTATATAATATATCACCCTGTATCCTCCATGTATCTCTATTCGAGCTCCCTGTTGCCCTGGACATAATATAAACCCCTATACCCCTCTATGTGTCTCTCTCCCAGCTATATGGTACCCTGTATATAAAATAACACAGTGTACCCCTCGATGTGTCTATCTCCCAGCTATCTGTTACCCTGAATATAATATAACCCCCTGGACCCCTCGATGTGACTCTCTCCCAGCTATCGCTTACCCTGTATATAATATAACCCCCTGTACCCCTCGATGTGACTCTCTCCCAGCAATCTGTTACTCTGTGTCTAATATAACCCCCTGTACCCCTCGATGTGTCTCTCTCCCAGCTATCAGTTACCCTGTATATAATATAACCCCCTGTACCCCTCGATGTGACTATCTCGAAGCTATCTGTTTCCCTGTATATAATATAACCCCCTGTACCCCTCGATGTGACTCTCTCCCAGCTATCTGTTACCCTGTATATAATATAACCCCCTGTACCCCTCGATGTGACTCTCTCCCAGCTATCTGTTACCCTGTATATAATATAACCCCCTGTAACCCTCGATGTGTCTCTCTCCCAGCTATCTGTTACCCTGTATATAATATAACTCCCTGTATCCCTCGATGTGTCTCTCTCCCAGCTATTTGATACCCTGTATATAATATAACCCCCTGTACCCCACGATGTGAATCTCTCCCAGCTATCTGTTACCCTGTATATAATATAACCCCCTGTACCCCACGATGTGAATCTCTCCCAGCTATCTGTTACCCTGTATATAACCCCCTGTACCCCTCGTTGTGACTCTCTCCCAGCTATCTGTTACCCTGTATATAATATAATGCCCTCTACCCCTCGATGTGTCTCTCTCCCAGCTATCTGTTACCCTGTATATAATATAACCCCCTGTACCCCTCGATGTGTCTCTCTCCCAGCTATCTGTTACCCTGTATATAATATAACCCCCTGTACCCCTCGAAGTGTCTCTCTCCCAGCTATCTGTTACCCTGTATATAACCCCCTGTACCCCTCGATGTGACTCTCTCCCAGCTATCTGTTACCCTGTATATAATATAACCCCCTGTACCCCTCGATGTGTCCCTCTACCAACTATCAGTTACCCTGTATATAATATAACCAACCTGCACCCCTCGATGTGACTCTCTCGAAGCTATCTGTTTCCCTGTATATAATATAACTCCCTGTATCCCTCGATGTGTCTCTCTCCCAGCTATTTGATACCCTGTATATAATATAACCCCCTGTACCCCACGATGTGAATCTCTCCCAGCTATCTGTTACCCTGTATATAATATAACCCCCTGTACCCCACGATGTGAATCTCTCCCAGCTATCTGTTACCCTGTATATAACCCCCTGTACCCCTCGTTGTGACTCTCTCCCAGCTATCTGTTACCCTGTATATAATATAATGCCCTCTACCCCTCGATGTGTCTCTCTCCCAGCTATCTGTTACCCTGTATATAATATAACCCCCTGTACCCCTCGATGTGTCTCTCTCCCAGCTATCTGTTACCCTGTATATAATATAACCCCCTGTACCCCTCGATGTGTCTGTCTCCCAGCTATTTGTTACCCTGTATATAATATAACCCCCTGTACCCCTCGATGTGTCCCTCTACCAACTATCAGTTACCCTGTATATAATATAACCAACCTGCACCCCTCGATGTGACTCTCTCGAAGCTATCTGTTTCCCTGTATATAATATAACTCCCTGTATCCCTCGATGTGTCTCTCTCCCAGCTATTTGATACCCTGTATATAATATAACCCCCTGTACCCCACGATGTGAATCTCTCCCAGCTATCTGTTACCCTGTATATAATATAACCCCCTGTACCCCACGATGTGAATCTCTCCCAGCTATCTGTTACCCTGTATATAACCCCCTGTACCCCTCGTTGTGACTCTCTCCCAGCTATCTGTTACCCTGTATATAATATAATGCCCTCTACCCCTCGATGTGTCTCTCTCCCAGCTATCTGTTACCCTGTATATAATATAACCCCCTGTACCCCTCGATGTGTCTCTCTCCCAGCTATCTGTTACCCTGTATATAATATAACCCCCTGTACCCCTCGATGTGTCTGTCTCCCAGCTATTTGTTACCCTGTATATAATATAACCCACTGTACCCTTCGATGTGACTCTCTCCCAGCTATCTGTTACCCTGTATATAATATAACTCCCTGTACCCGTCGATGTGTCTGTCTCCCAGCTATCTGTTACCCTGTATATAATATAACCCACTGTACCCTTCGATGTGACTCTCCTCCAGCTATCTGTTACCCTGTATATAACTCCCTGTACCCATCGAAGTGTCTCTCTCCCAGCTATCTGTTACCCTGTATATAATATAACCCACTGTACCCTTCGATGTGACTCTCTCCCAGCTATCTGTTACCCTGTATATAATATAACTCCCTGTATCCCTCGATGTGTCTCTCTCCCAGCTATTTGATACCCTGTATATAATATAACCCCCTGTACCCCACGATGTGAATCTCTCCCAGCTATCTGTTACCCTGTATATAATATAACCCCCTGTACCCCACGATGTGAATCTCTCCCAGCTATCTGTTACCCTGTATATAATATAATCCCCTGTACCCCTCGATGTGACTCTCTCCCAGCTATCTGTTACCCTGTATATAATATAATCCACTGTACCCCTCGATGTGACTCTCTCCCAGCTATCTGTTACCCTGTATATAATATAACCCACTGTGCCCCTCGATGTGTCTCTCTCCCAGCTATCTGTTACCCTGTAAAAAAATATAACCCCCTGTACCCCTCGATGTGACTCTCTCCCAGCTATCTGTTACCCAGTATATAATAAAACTCCGTGCACACCTCGATGTGACTCTGACCCAGATATCTGTTACCCTGTATATAATTAAACCCCCTGTACCACTCGATGCGACTCTCTCCCAGCTATCTGTTATCCTGTATATAATATAACCTCCTCAACACATCGATGTGTCTCTCTCGCAGCTATCTGTTACCCTGTATATAATTTAATCCCTGAACCCGTCGATGTGTCTCTCTCCCAGCTATCTGTTACCCTGTATCTAATATAACCCGCTGTACCCCTCGATGTGACTCTCTCCCAGCTATCGGTTACCCTGTATATAATATAACCCCCTGTACCCCTCGATGTGTCTCTCTCCCAGCTATCTGATAACCTGTATATAATATAACCACGTGTACCCCTCGATGTGACTCTCTCCCAGCTATCTGTCACCCTGTATATAATATCACCCCCTGTACCCCTCGATGTGACTGTCTCCCAGCTATCTGTTACCCTGTTTATAATATAACACCCTGTACCTCTCGAGGTGACTCTTCCCAGCCATCTGTTACCCTGTATATAATATAACCCACTGTACCTTTCGATGTGACTCTCTCCCAGCTATCTGTTACCCTGTATATAATATAACTCCCTGTATCCCTCGATGTGTCTCTCTCCCAGCTATCTGTTACCCTGTATATAATATAACCCCCTGTTCCCCTCGATGTGACACTCTCCCAGCTATCTGTTACCCTGTATATAATAGAACCCCTTGTACCGCTCGATGTGAATCTCTCCCAGCTATCTGTTACCCTGTATATAATATAACCCCCTGTACCCCTCGATGTGTCTCTCTCCCAGCTATCTGTTACCCTGTATATAATATAACCCCCTCTACCCCTCCATGTGTCTCTCTCCCAGCTATCTGTTACCCTATATATGATATAACCCCCTCTACCCCTTGATGTGTCTCTCTCCCAGCTATCTGTTACCCTGTATATAATATAACCCCCTGTACCCCTCGATGTGTCTCTCTCCCAGCTATTTGTTACCCTGTATATAATATAATCCCATGTACCCCTCGATGTGACTCTCTCCCAGCTATCTGTTACCCTGTATATAATATAACCCCCTGTGCCCCTCGATGTGTCTCTCTCCCAGATATCTGTTTCCCTGTATATAATCTAACCCCCTGTCCCCCACGATGTGACTCTCTCAGCTATCTGTTACCCTGTATATAACATAACCCCCTGTACCCCTCGATGTGACTCTCTCCCAACTATCTGTTACCCTGTAAAAAAATATAACCCCCTGTACCTCTCGATGTGACTCTCTCCCAGCTATCTGTTACCCTGTATATAATAAAACTCCGTGCACACCTCGATGTGACTCTGACCCAGCTATTTGTTACCCTGTATATAATATCACCCCCTGTACCACTCGATGCGACTAACTCCCAGCTATCTGTTATCCTGTATATAATATAACCTCCTCAACACATAGATGTGTCTCTCTCGCAGCTATCTGTTACCCTGTATATAATTTAATCCCTGAACCCGTCGATGTGTCTCTCTCCCAGCTATCTGTTACCCTGTATCTAATATAACCCCCTGTACCCCTCGATGTGACTCTCTCCCAGCTATCGGTTACCCTGTATATAATATAACCCCCTGTACCCCTCGATGTGTCTCTCTCCCAGCTATCTGATAACCTGTATATAATATAACCACGTGTACCCCTCGATGTGACTCTCTCCCAGCTATCTGTCACCCTGTATATAATATCACCCCCTGTACCCCTCGATGTGTCTCTCTCCCAGCTATCTGTTACCCTGTATATAATATAACCCCCTGTTCCCCTCGATGTGACACTCTCCCAGCTATCTGTTACCCTGTATATAATAGAACCCCCTGTACCGCTCGATGTGAATCTCTCCCAGCTATCTGTTACCCTGTATATAATATAACCCCCTGTACCCCTCGATGTGTCTCTCTCCCAGCTATCTGTTACCCTGTATATAATATAACCCCCTCTACCCCTCCATGTGTCTCTCTCCCAGCTATCTGTTACCCTATATATGATATAACCCCCTCTACCCCTTGATGTGTCTCTCTCCCAGCTATCTGTTACCCTGTATATAATATAACCCCCTGTACCCCTCGATGTGTCTCTCTCCCAGCTATTTGTTACCCTGTATATAATATAATCCCATGTAACCCTCGATGTGACTCTCTCCCAGCTATCTGTTACCCTGTATATAATATAACCTCCTGTGCCCCTCGATGTGTCTCTCTCCCAGATATCTGTTTCCCTGTATATAATCTAACCCCCTGTACCCCACGATGTGACTCTCTCCCAGCTATCTGTTACCCTGTAAAAAAATATAACCCCCTGTACCCCTCGATGTGACTCTCTCCCAGCTATCTGTTACCCTGTATATAATAAAACTCCGTGCACACCTCGATGTGACTCTGACCCAGCTATTTGTTACCCTGTATATAATATCACCCCCTGTACCACTCGATGCGACTATCTCCCAGCTATCTGTTATCCTGTATATAATATAACCTCCTCAACACATCGATGCGTCTCTCTCGCAGCTATCTGTTACCCTGTATATAATTTAATCCCTGAACCCGTCGATGTGTCTCTCTCCCAGCTATCTGTTACCCTGTATATAATATAACCCCCTGTATCCCTCGATGTGACTCTCTCCCAGCTATCTGTTACCCTGTATCTAATATATCCCCCTGTACCCCTCGATGTGACTCTCTCCCAGCTATCGGTTACCCTGTATATAATATAACCCCCTGTACCCCTCCATGTGTCTCTCTCTCAGCTATCTGTTACCCTGTATATAATATAACCTCCTGTACCCCACGATGTGACACTCTCCCAGCTATCTGTTGCCCTGTCTCTAATATAACCCCCTGTACCCCTTGATGTGTCTCTCTCCCAGCTATCTGTTACGTTGTATATAATAACCCCCCATACCCCACGATGTGACTCTCTCCCAGCTATCTGTTAACCTGTATATAATATAACACCCTGTACCCCTCGATGTGTCTCTCCCCCAGCTATCTGCTACCCTGTATGTAATATAACCTACTGTACCACTCATTGTGTCTCTCTCCCAGCGAACTGTTACCCTGTATATAATATATCCCCCTGTACCCCTCGATGTGACTCTCTCCCAGCTATCTGCTACCCTGTATGTAATATAACCTACTGTACCACTCATTGTGTCTCTCTCCCAGCTATCTGTTACCCTGTATATAATATAACCCACTGTACCCTTCGATGTGACTCTCTCCCAGCTATCTGTTACCCTGTATATAATATAACTCCCTGTATCCCTCAATGTGTCTCTCTCCCAGCTATTTGATACCCTGTATATAATATAACCCCCTGTACCCCACGATGTGAATCTCTCCCAGCTATCTGTTACCCTGTATATAATATAACCCCCTGTACCCCACGATGTGAATCTCTCCCAGCTATCTGTTACCCTGTATATAATATAATCCCCTGTACCCCTCGATGTGACTCTCTCCCAGCTATCTGTTACCCTGTATATAATATAATCCACTGTACCCCTCGATGTGACTCTCTCCCAGCTATCTGTTACCCTGTATATAATATAACCCACTGTGCCCCTCGATGTGTCTCTCTCCCAGCTATCTGTTACCCTGTAAAAAAATATAACCCCCTGTACCCCTCGATGTGACTCTCTCCCAGCTATCTGTTACCCAGTATATAATAAAACTCCGTGCACACCTCGATGTGACTCTGACCCAGATATCTGTTACCCTGTATATAATTAAACCCCCTGTACCACTCGATGCGACTCTCTCCCAGCTATCTGTTATCCTGTATATAATATAACCTCCTCAACACATCGATGTGTCTCTCTCGCAGCTATCTGTTACCCTGTATATAATTTAATCCCTGAACCCGTCGATGTGTCTCTCTCCCAGCTATCTGTTACCCTGTATCTAATATAACCCGCTGTACCCCTCGATGTGACTCTCTCCCAGCTATCGGTTACCCTGTATATAATATAACCCCCTGTACCCCTCGATGTGTCTCTCTCCCAGCTATCTGATAACCTGTATATAATATAACCACGTGTACCCCTCGATGTGACTCTCTCCCAGCTATCTGTCACCCTGTATATAATATCACCCCCTGTACCCCTCGATGTGACTGTCTCCCAGCTATCTGTTACCCTGTTTATAATATAACACCCTGTACCTCTCGAGGTGACTCTTCCCAGCCATCTGTTACCCTGTATATAATATAACCCACTGTACCTTTCGATGTGACTCTCTCCCAGCTATCTGTTACCCTGTATATAATATAACTCCCTGTATCCCTCGATGTGTCTCTCTCCCAGCTATCTGTTACCCTGTATATAATATAACCCCCTGTTCCCCTCGATGTGACACTCTCCCAGCTATCTGTTACCCTGTATATAATAGAACCCCTTGTACCGCTCGATGTGAATCTCTCCCAGCTATCTGTTACCCTGTATATAATATAACCCCCTGTACCCCTCGATGTGTCTCTCTCCCAGCTATCTGTTACCCTGTATATAATATAACCCCCTCTACCCCTCCATGTGTCTCTCTCCCAGCTATCTGTTACCCTATATATGATATAACCCCCTCTACCCCTTGATGTGTCTCTCTCCCAGCTATCTGTTACCCTGTATATAATATAACACCCTGTACCCCTCGATGTGTCTCTCTCCCAGCTATTTGTTACCCTGTATATAATATAATCCCATGTACCCCTCGATGTGACTCTCTCCCAGCTATCTGTTACCCTGTATATAATATAACCCCCTGTGCCCCTCGATGTGTCTCTCTCCCAGATATCTGTTTCCCTGTATATAATCTAACCCCCTGTCCCCCACGATGTGACTCTCTCAGCTATCTGTTACCCTGTATATAACATAACCCCCTGTACCCCTCGATGTGACTCTCTCCCAACTATCTGTTACCCTGTAAAAAAATATAACCCCCTGTACCCCTCGATGTGACTCTCTCCCAGCTATCTGTTACCCTGTATATAATAAAACTCCGTGCACACCTCGATGTGACTCTGACCCAGCTATTTGTTACCCTGTATATAATATCACCCCCTGTACCACTCGATGCGACTAACTCCCAGCTATCTGTTATCCTGTATATAATATAACCTCCTCAACACATAGATGTGTCTCTCTCGCAACTATCTGTTACCCTGTATATAATTTAATCCCTGAACCCGTCGATGTGTCTCTCTCCCAGCTATCTGTTACCCTGTATCTAATATAACCCCCTGTACCCCTCGATGTGACTCTCTCCCAGCTATCGGTTACCCTGTATATAATATAACCCCCTGTACCCCTCGATGTGTCTCTCTCCCAGCTATCTGATAACCTGTATATAATATAACCACGTGTACCCCTCGATGTGACTCTCTCCCAGCTATCTGTCACCCTGTATATAATATCACCCCCTGTACCCCTCGATGTGTCTCTCTCCCAGCTATCTGTTACCCTGTATATAATATAACCCCCTGTTCCCCTCGATGTGACACTCTCCCAGCTATCTGTTACCCTGTATATAATAGAACCCCCTGTACCGCTCGATGTGAATCTCTCCCAGCTATCTGTTACCCTGTATATAATATAACCCCCTGTACCCCTCGATGTGTCTCTCTCCCAGCTATCTGTTACCCTGTATATAATATAACCCCCTCTACCCCTCCATGTGTCTCTCTCCCAGCTATCTGTTACCCTATATATGATATAACCCCCTCTACCCCTTGATGTGTCTCTCTCCCAGCTATCTGTTACCCTGTATATAATATAACCCCCTGTACCCCTCGATGTGTCTCTCTCCCAGCTATTTGTTACCCTGTATATAATATAATCCCATGTAACCCTCGATGTGACTCTCTCCCAGCTATCTGTTACCCTGTATATAATATAACCTCCTGTGCCCCTCGATGTGTCTCTCTCCCAGATATCTGTTTCCCTGTATATAATCTAACCCCCTGTACCCCACGATGTGACTCTCTCCCAGCTATCTGTTACCCTGTAAAAAAATATAACCCCCTGTACCCCTCGATGTGACTCTCTCCCAGCTATCTGTTACCCTGTATATAATAAAACTCCGTGCACACCTCGATGTGACTCTGACCCAGCTATTTGTTACCCTGTATATAATATCACCCCCTGTACCACTCGATGCGACTATCTCCCAGCTATCTGTTATCCTGTATATAATATAACCTCCTCAACACATCGATGCGTCTCTCTCGCAGCTATCTGTTACCCTGTATATAATTTAATCCCTGAACCCGTCGATGTGTCTCTCTCCCAGCTATCTGTTACCCTGTATATAATATAACCCCCTGTATCCCTCGATGTGACTCTCTCCCAGCTATCTGTTACCCTGTATCTAATATATCCCCCTGTACCCCTCGATGTGACTCTCTCCCAGCTATCGGTTACCCTGTATATAATATAACCCCCTGTACCCCTCCATGTGTCTCTCTCTCAGCTATCTGTTACCCTGTATATAATATAACCTCCTGTACCCCACGATGTGACACTCTCCCAGCTATCTGTTGCCCTGTCTCTAATATAACCCCCTGTACCCCTTGATGTGTCTCTCTCCCAGCTATCTGTTACGTTGTATATAATAACCCCCCATACCCCACGATGTGACTCTCTCCCAGCTATCTGTTAACCTGTATATAATATAACACCCTGTACCCCTCGATGTGTCTCTCCCCCAGCTATCTGCTACCCTGTATGTAATATAACCTACTGTACCACTCATTGTGTCTCTCTCCCAGCGAACTGTTACCCTGTATATAATATATCCCCCTGTACCCCTCGATGTGACTCTCTCCCAGCTATCTGCTACCCTGTATGTAATATAACCTACTGTACCACTCGTTGTGTCTCTCTCCCAGCGAACTGTTACCCTGTATATAATATATCACCCTGTATCCTCCATGTATCTCTATTCGAGCTCCCTGTTGCCCTGGACATAATATAAACCCCTATACCCCTCGATGTGTCTCTCTCCCAGCTATATGGTACCCTGTATATAAAATAACACAGTGTACCCCTCGATGTGTCTATCTCCCAGCTATCTGTTACCCTGAATATAATATAACCCCCTGGACCCCTCGATGTGACTCTCTCCCAGCTATCGCTTACCCTGTATATAATATAACCCCCTGTACCCCTCGATGTGACTCTCTCCCAGCAATCTGTTACTCTGTGTCTAATATAACCCCCTGTACCCCTCGATGTGTCTCTCTCCCAGCTATCAGTTACCCTGTATATAATATAACCCCCTGTACCCCTCGATATGACTCTCTCCCAGCTAGCTGCTACCCTGTATATAATATAACCCCCTGTACCCTCGATGTGTCTCTCTCCCAGCTATCTGTTACCCTGTATATAATATAACCCCCTGTACCTCTCGATGTGCCCCTTTCCCAGCTATCTGTTACCCTGTATATAATATAACTCCCTGTATCCCTCGATGTGTCTCTCTCCCAGCTATCTGTTACCCTGTATATAATATAACCCCCTGTTCCCCTCGATGTGACACTCTCCCAGCTATCTGTTACCCTGTATATAATAGAACCCCCTGTACCGCTCGATGTGAATCTCTCCCAGCTATCTGTTACCCTGTATATAATATAACCCCCTGTACCCCTCGATGTGTCTCTCTCCCAGCTATCTGTTACCCTGTATATAATATAACCCCCTCTACCCCTCGATGTGTCTCTCTCCAAGCTATCTGTTACCCTATATATGATATAACCCCCTCTACCCCTTGATGTGTCTCTCTCCCAGCTATCTGTTACCCTGTATATAATATAACCCCCTGTACCCCTCGATGTGTCTCTCTCCCAGCTATTTGTTACCCTGTATATAATATAATCCCATGTACCCCTCGATGTGTCTCTCTCCCAGCTATCTGTTACCCTGTATATATAACCCCCTGTGCCCCTCGATGTGTCTCTCTCCCAGATATCTGTTTCCCTGTATATAATCTAACCCCCTGTACCCCACGATGTGACTCTCTCAGCTATCTGTTACCCTGTATATAACATAACCCCCTGTACCCCTCGATGTGACTCTCTCCCAGCTATCTGTTACCCTGTAAAAAAATATAACCCCCTGTACCCCTCGATGTGACTCTCTCCCAGCTATCTGTTACCCTGTATATAATAAAACTCCGTGCACACCTCGATGTGACTCTGACCCAGCTATTTGTTACCCTGTATATAATATCACCCCCTGTACCACTCGATGCGACTATCTCCCAGCTATCTGTTATCCTGTATATAATATAACCTCCTCAACACATCGATGCGTCTCTCTCGCAGCTATCTGTTACCCTGTATATAATTTAATCCCTGAACCCGTCGATGTGTCTCTCTCCCAGCTATCTGTTACCCTGTATATAATATAACCCACTGTACCCTTCGATGTGACTCTCTCCCAGCTATCTGTTACCTTGTATATAATATAACTCCCTGTATCCCTCAATGTGTCTCTCTCCCAGCTATTTGATACGCTGTATATAATATAACCCCCTGTACCCCACGATGTGAATCTCTCCCAGCTATCTGTTACCCTGTATATAATATAACCCCCTGTACCCCACGATGTGAATCTCTCCCAGCTATCTGTTACCCTGTATATAATATAACCCCCTGTACCTCTCGATGTGACTCTATCCCAGCTATCTGTTACCCTGTATATAATATAACCCCCTGTACCCCTCGATGTGAATCTCTCCCAGCTATCTGTTACCCTGTATATAATATAACCCCCTGTACCTCTCGATGTGACTCTATCCCAGCTATCTGTTACCCTGTATATAATATAACCCCCTGTACCCCACGATGTGAATCTCTCCCAGCTATCTGTTACCCTGTATATAATATAACCCCCTGTACCTCTCGATGTGACTCTATCCCAGCTATCTGTTACCCTGTATATAATATAACCCCCTGTACCCCACGATGTGAATCTCTCCCAGCTATCTGTTACCCTGTATATAACCCCCTGTACCCCTCGATGTGACTCTCTCCCAGCTATCTGTTACCCTGTATATAATATAATGCCCTCTACCCCTCGATGTGTCTCTCTCCCAGCTATCTGTTACCCTATATATGATATAACCCCCTCTACCCCTTGATGTGTCTCTCTCCCAGCTATCTGTTACCCTGTATATATAACCCCCTGTACCCCTCGATGTGTCCCTCTCCCAGCTATTTATTACCCTGTATATAATATAATCCCCTGTACCCCTCGATGTGACTCTCTCCCAGCTATCTGTTACCCTGTATATAATATAACCCACTGTGCCCCTCGATGTGTCTCTCTCCCAGCTATCTGTTACCGTGTAAAAAAATATAACCCCCTGTACCCCTCGATGTGACTCTCTCCCAGCTATCTGTTACCCAGTATATAATAAAACTCCGTGCACACCTCGATGTGACTCTGACCCAGATATCTGTTACCCTGTATATAATTAAACCCCCTGTACCACTCGATGCGACTCTCTCCCAGCTATCTGTTATCCTGTATATAATATAACCTCCTCAACACATCGATGTGTCTCTCTCGCAGCTATCTGTTACCCTGTATATAATATAATCCCTGAACCCGTCGATGTGTCTCTCTCCCAGCTATCTGTTACCCTGTATCTAATATAACCCCCTGTACCCCTCGATGTGACTCTCTCCCAGCTATCGGTTACCCTGTATATAATATAACCCCCTGTACCCCTCCATGTGTCTCTCTCTCAGCTATCTGTTACCCTGTATATAATATAACCTCCTGTACCCCACGATGTGACACTCTCCCAGCAATCTGTTGCCCTGTCTCTAATATAACCCCCTGTACCCCTTGATGTGTCTCTCTCCCAGCTATCTGTTACGTTGTATATAATATAACCCCCCATACCCCACGATGTGACTCTCTCCCAGCTATCTGTTAACCTGTATATAACACCCTGTACCCCTCGATGTGTCTCTCTCCCAGCTATCTGTTACCCTGTATATAATATAACCCTCTGTACCCCTCGATGTGTCTCTCTCCCAGCTACCTGTTACCCTGTATATAATATAACCCCCTGTACCCCTCGATGTGACTTTCTCCCAGCTATCTGTTACCCTGTATGTAATATAACCTCCTGTACCACTCGATGTGTCTCTCTCCCAGCTATCTGTTACCCTGTATATAATATAACCCTCTGTACCCCTCGATGTGTCTCTCTCCCAGCTACCTGTTACCCTGTATATAATATAACCCCCTGTACCCCTCGATGTGACTTTCTCCCAGCTATCTGTTACCCTGTATATAATATATCCCCCTGTACCCCTCGATGTGACTCTCTCCCAGCTATCTGTAACGCTGTATATAATATAACCCCCTTTACCCTCGATGTATCTCTCTCCCAGCTCTCTGTTGCCCTGTACATAATATAACCCCCTGTACCCCTCGATGTGACTCTCGCCCAGCTATCTGTTACCCTGTATATAATATAACCCCCTGTACCCCTTGATGTGTCTCTCTCCCAGCTATCTGTTACCCTGCATATAATATAACCCCCTGTACCCCTCGATGTGTCTCTCTCCCAGCTATCTGTTACCCTGTATATAATATAACCCCCTGTACCCCTCGATGTGACTCTCTCCCAGCTATCTGTTACCCTGTATATAATATAACCCCCTGTACCCCTCGATGTGTCTCTCTCCAAGCTATCTGTTACCCTGTACATAATATAACCCCCTGTACCCCTCGATGTGTCTCTCTCCCAGCTATCTGTAACCCTGTATATAATATAACCCCCTGTACCACTCGATGTGTCTCTCTCCCAGCTATCTGTTACCCTGTATATAATATAACCCCCTGTACCCCTCGATGTGACTCTCTCCCAGCTATCTCTTACCCTGTATATAACATAACCCCCTGTACCCCTCGATGTGACTCTCTCCCAGCTATCTGTTACCCTGTATATAACATAACCCCCTGTACCCCTCGATGTGACTCTCTCCCAGCTATCTGTTACCCTGTATATAATATAACCCCCTGTACCCCTCGATGTGTCTCTCTCCCAGCTATCTGTTACATTGTATATAATATAACCCCCTGTGCCCCTCGATGTGACTCGCTCCCAGCTATCTGTTACCCTGTATATAATATAACCCCCTGTGCCCCTCGATGTGTCTCTCTCCCAGCTATCTGTTACCCTGTATGTAATATAACACCCTGTACCCCTCGATGTGACTCTCACCCAGCTATCTGTTACCCTGTATATATAACCCCCTGTACGCCTCGATGTATCTCTCTCCCAGCTCTCTGTTACCCTGTATCAAATATAACCCCCAGTACCCCTCGATGTTACTCTCTCCCAGCTGTTACCCTGTATATAATATAACCACCTGTACCCCTCGATGTGACTATCTCCCAGCTATCTGTTACCCTGTATATAATATAACCCCCTGTACCCCTCGATGTGACTCTCTCCCAGCTATCTGTTACCCTGTATATAATATAACCCCCTGTACCCCTCGATGTGACTCTCTCCCAGCTATATGTTACCCTGTATATAATATAACCCCCTGTACCCCTCGATGTGACTCTCTCCCAGCTATATGTTATCCTGTGTAATATTACACCCACAAAGCCGTCAACAGATTTGAAATACTCACCATACCAAACATCCCAAATGGGGTGAGGGCGTGAGACTGCAGTCCCAAACCGGGGACAGCGTGGTGGGGGCCGAGAGAGAGGGGGGCGAGAGGAAGAGAGAGAGGGGTGAGAGGAAGA
Organism: Cetorhinus maximus; assembly: GCF_964194155.1. Taxonomy (NCBI): domain Eukaryota; kingdom Metazoa; phylum Chordata; class Chondrichthyes; order Lamniformes; family Cetorhinidae; genus Cetorhinus; species Cetorhinus maximus. The sequence goes on along the minus strand of NW_027598268.1, from coordinate 7,752 downwards.
GAGTGGGGGAGAGGAAGAGAGAGAGAGGGGAGAGGAAGAGAGAGAGGGGGAGAGGAAGAGAGAGAGAGAGAGAGAGGGGAGAGGAAGAGAGAGAGAGAGGGGGGGGAGAGGAAGAGAGAGAGAGAGGGGGGAGAGGAAGAGAGAGAGAGGGGGAGGGGAAGAGAGAGAGAGGGGGAGAGGAAGAGAGAGGGAGGGGAGAGGAAGAGCGAGAGAGAGGGGAGAGGGAGGCGAGAGGAAGAGAGAGAGAGGGAGGAGAGGAAGAGAGAGAGGGGGAGAGGAAGAGAGAGAGAGGGGAGAGGAAGAGAGAGAGAGAGAGAGGCGAGAGGAAGAGAGAGAGGGGGAGGGGGGAGAGGAAGAGAGAGAGAGGCGAGAGGAAGAGAGAGAGAGGGAGAGGAAGAGAGAGAGTGGGAGAGGAAGTGAGAGAGAGGGGAGAGGAAGAGAGAGAGGGGAGAGGAAGAGAGAGAGAGAGGGGAGAGGAAGAGAGAGAGGGGGAGAGGAAGAGAGAGAGGGGGAGAGGAGAGAGAGAGAGAGGGGAGGAGAGAGAGAGAGAGAGAGGCGAGAGGGAGAGAGAGAGAGGGGGGAGAGGAAGAGAGAGGGGGGAGAGGAAGAGAGAGAGAGAGGGGAGAGGAGAGAGAGGAGGGGGAGAGGAAGAGAGAGAGAGGGGGAGAGGAAGAGAGAGAGAGAGGGGAGAGGAAGAGAGAGAGAGAGGGGAGAGGAAGAGAGAGAGAGAGAGGCGAGAGGAAGAGAGAGAGAGGGGGGAGAGGAAGAGAGAGAGGGGGAGAGGAAGAGAGAGAGAGAGGGGAGAGGAAGAGAGAGAGAGAGGGGAGAGGAAGAGAGAGAGAGGGGGAGAGGAAGAGAGAGAGAGAGGGGAGAGGAAGAGAGAGAGGGGGAGAGGAGAGAGAGGAGGAGAGGGAGAGGAAGAGAGAGAGAGAGAGAGGCGAGAGGGAGAGAGAGAGAGGGGGGAGAGGAAGAGAGAGGGGGGAGAGGAAGAGAGAGAGAGAGGGGAGAGGAAGAGAGAGAGAGGGGGAGAGGAAGAGAGAGAGAGGGGGAGAGGAAGAGAGAGAGAGGGGAGAGGAAGAGAGAGAGAGAGGGAGAGGAAGAGAGAGAGAGAGAGGAGAGAGGAGAGAGAGAGAGGGGGGGAGAGGAAGAGAGAGAGGGGAGAGGAAGAGAGAGAGAGAGGGGAGAGGAAGAGAGAGAGAGGGGAGAGGAAGAGAGAGAGAGGGGAGAGGAGAGAGAGAGAGAGGGGAGAGGAAGAGAGAGAGAGAGAGGCGAGAGGAAGAGAGAGAGAGAGATGTGGGGGGAGAGGAAGAGAGGGGGAGGGAGAGGAAGTGAGGGGGAGGGGAGAGGAAGAGAGAGAGAGGGGAGAGAGGAAGAGAGAGAGAGAGAGGAGAGAGGAGAGGAAGAGAGAGAAGGGGGCAGAGGAAGACAGAGAGAAAGGGGGCAGAGGAAGAGAGAGAGAGAGGAGATGAAGAGAGGGAGATAGAGAGAGAGATGAGATGAAGAGGAAGAGGGAGAGGGAGAGGAAGAGAGACAGAGTTGTGAGAAAGAGAGAGAGTGGGGAGAGGAAGAGAGAGAGAGGGGGAGAGGAAGAGAGAGAGAGGGGGGAGAGGAAGAGAGAGAGAGGGGGAGAGGAAGAGAGAGAGAGGGGAGAGGAAGAGAGAGAGAGGGGGAGAGGAAGAGAGAGAGAGGGGGAGAGGAAGAGAGAGAGAGGGGGAGAGGAAGAGAGAGAGAGGGGGAGAGGAAGAGAGAGAGTGGGAGAGGAGGAGAGAGAGAGGAGATGAAGAGAGCGAGACAGAGAGAAATGAGATGAAGAGGGAGAGGAAAGAGAGACAGAGTTGTGAGAGAGAGGGGAGACGAGAGAGAGAGGGGGGGGAGACGAGAGAGAGAGAGGGGGGGAGACGAGAGAGAGAGAGGGGGGAGAGACGAGAGAGAGAGAGAGGGGGAGACGAGAGAGAGAGGGGGAGACGGAGAGAGAGGGGGAGACGAGAGAGAGAGAGAGGGGAGACGAGAGAGAGAGAGAGAGAGGGAGAGATGAGAGAGAGGAGGGGGAGACGGAGAGAGAGAGAGGGGGGGAGACGAGAGAGAGAGAGAGGGGGAGACGAGAGAGAGAGGGGGAGACGAGAGAGAGAGGGGGAGACGAGAGAGAGAGAGGGGAGACGAGAGAGAGAGAGAGAGAGAGAGAGAGAGAGGGGGAGACGAGAGAGAGAGGGAGACGAGAGAGAGGGGGAAGACGAGAGAGAGGGGGAGAGAGCGAGAGAGGGGGAGACGAGAGAGAGAGGGGGGAGACGAGAGAGAGAGAGGGGGGGAGACGAGAGAGGGGGGAACGAGAGAGAGAGGGGAGACGAGAGAGAGGGGGGAGACGAGAGAGAGGGGGGGAGACAAGAGAGAGGGGGGGGAGACGAGAGAGAGGGAGAGAGAGAGAGAGAGAGAGAGAGAGAGGGGAGAAGAGAGAGAGAGAGAGGGAGAGAGAGAGAGAGGGAGAGATGAGAGAGAGGGGGGGAGACAGAGAGAGAGAGAGGGGGGGAGACGAGAGAGAGAGGGGGAGACGAGAGAGAGAGGGGGAGACGAGAGAGAGAGAGAGAGAGAGAGAGAGAGAGGGGAAGATGAGAGAGAGAGGAGGGGAGACGAGAGAGAGAGAGAGGGGGAGACGAGAGAGAGAGAGGGGGAGACGAGAGAGAGAGAGGGGGAGACACGAGAGAGAGGGGGGAGACGAGAAGAGAGAGAGAGAGAGGAGGGGAGACGAGAGAGAGAGGAGGGGGAGATGAGAGAGAGAGAGGGGGAGACACAAGAGAGAGGGGGGGAGACGAGAAAGAGAGAGGGAGGAGACGAGAGAGAGAGAGGGGGGGAGACACGAGAGAGAGGGTGGAGACGAGAAAAGAAGAGGGAGGAGACGGAGAGAGAGAGAGAGAGTGGGAGACGAGAGAGAGAAGGGAGACGTGGGAGAGAGAGAGGGGGAGACGAGAGAGAGAGAGGGGGGGAAGATGAGAGAGAGAGAAGGGGAGACGAGAGAGAGAAGGAGACGAGAGAGAGAGAGAGAGAGAGGGGGGAGACCAGAGAGAGAGAGGGGGGGACGAGAGAGAGAGAGAGGGAGACGAGAGAGAGAGGGGAGGACACGAGAGAGAGGGGGAGACACGAGAGAGAGGGGGAGACACGAGAGAGAGGGGGAGACACGAGAGAGAGGGGGAGACACAAGAGAGAGAGGGGGGAGACGAGACAGAGAGAGGGGGAGACACGAGAGAGAGGGGGAGAGATGAGAGAGAGAGAGGGGAGACGAGAGGAGAGAGAGAGAGAGTGGGAGACGAGAGAGAGAAGGGAGACGAGAGAGAGAGAGGGGGAGACGAGAGAGAGAGAGAGAGAGGGGGGAAGATGAGAGAGAGAGGGGGGAGACGAGTGAGGGAGAGAGAGAGTGGGAGACGACAGAGAAAGAGAGAGAGGGGGGAAGATGAGAGAGAGAGGGGGGGAGACGAGTGAGGGAGAGAGAGAGTGGGAGACGAGAAAGAGAGAGAGAGAGGGGTGGAATATGAGAGAGAGGGGGGAGACGAGTGAGGGAGGAGACGAGAGAGAGAGAGAGAGAGAGAGAGAGAGAGAGAGAGAGGGGGGGAAACGAGAGAGAGGGAGGAGACGAGAGAGAGGGGGGAGACGAGAGAGAGAAGGGAGACGAGAGAGAGAGAGAGAGAGTGGGAGACGAGAGAGAGAGAGAGAGAGAGGGGGGAAATGAGAGAGAGAGGGGGGAGACGAGAGAGGTAGGAGACGAGAGAGAGGGGGGGAGACGAGAGAGAGAGAGAGGGGGAGACACAAGAGAGAGAGGGGGGGAGACACAGAGAGAGAGGGGGGGAGACGAGAGAGGGAGGAGACGAGAGAGAGAGAGAGAGGGGGAGACGAGAGAGAGAGAGGGGGGAGACGAGAGAGAGAGAGGGGGGGAGACGAGAGAGAGAGAGCGGGGGAGACGAGAGAGAGAGAGCGGGGGAGACGAGAGAGAGAGAGCGGGGGAGACGAGAGAGAGAGAGCGGGGGAGACGAGAGAGAGAGAGCGGGGGAGACGAGAGAGAGAGAGCGGGGGAGACGAGAGAGAGAGAGCGGGGGAGACGAGAGAGAGGGGGGGGAGAGACGAGAGAGAGAGAGGGGGGAGCCGAGAGAGAGAGAGAGAGGGGGAGACGAGAGAGAGAGAGTGGGGGTGGGAGACGAGAGAGAGAGAGAGGAGGTGGGAGACGAGAGAGAGAGAGAGAGAGAGAGGGAGGGGAGACGAGAGAGAGAGGTGGAGATGAGAGAGAGGGGGGAGACGAGAGAGAGGGGGAGACGAGAGAGAGGGGGAGACGAGAGAGGGGGGAGACGAGAGGGGGGGGGAGACGAGAGGGGGGGGAGACGAGGGGGGGGGAGACAAGAGAGGTGGGAGACGAGAGAGAGAGAGAGAGAGAGGGGGAGACGAGAGAGAGAGGGGAGACGAGAGAGAGAGGGGGAGACGAGAGAGAGAGAGGGGGAGACGAGAGGGGGGGGGAGACGAGAGGGGGGGGGGGAGACGAGAGAGAGGGGGGGGAGACGAGAGAGAGGGGGGGGAGACGAGAGAGAGGGGGGAGACGAGAGAGGGGGGGGAGACGAGAGAGAGGTGGGAGACGAGAGAGAGAGAGAGGGGAGACGAGAGAGAGAGAGGGAGACGAGACGAGAGAGAGAGGTGGAGATGAGAGAGAGATAGAGGGGGAGACGAGAGAGAGAGAGGGGGAGACGAGATAGAGAGATAGAGGGGGAGACGAGAGAGGGGGGGAGACGAGAGAGAGAGGGGGGGGAGACGAGAGAGAGAGAGAGGGGGAGACGAGAGAGAGGGGGGAGACGAGAGAGAGGGGGGAGACGAGAGAGAGAGAGGGGGGGAGACGAGAGAGAGGGGGGAGACGATAGATAGAGAGAGAGAGAGAGAGAGAGAGAGAGAGAGAGAGAGAGAGGGGGGAGACGAGAGAGAGAGAGAGAGAGAGGGGGGAGACGAGAGAGAGAGAGGGGGGGGAGACGAGAGAGAGAGAGGGGGGGAGACGAGAGAGAGGTGGGGGGGGAGAGGGAGGGAGAGAGAAAAACAAACCATTAGACGAGTTATTTCATTCAGGAACCGTCCACACTTGAAACATGCCAGCAGGGCTGGCCGGGCGCCAGTTCAGCTGTTTGACTGCAGTGTGAATCACCCTGCCCCTCACAGATCGCCTCAACGGTGCTCACTGTGCCGGGGGTGGGTGGGCAGGTGCCAGGAGCGGGTGGCCCCGGCGCCCTTCCACCCACCCACCACCCGCTCCTCCCCGTGTCCTACCCCATCCTCACCCCCACCGTCTCCCTGCTCGCTGGTCCTTTCTTTGAACGCGGAGAGTGGTCCACGCGGTGCAGAGGGTTGAGAACGTGCTCCCTCACATGTGTGAACCCTGAAGGGCTTTCAAAGGGTCAGTGCTGAGGGAGCGCCGCACTGTCGGAGGGTCAGTGCTGAGGGAGCGCCGCACTGTCGGAGGGTCAGTGCTGAGGGTGAGCCGCACTGTCGGAGGGTCAGTGCTGAGGGTGAGCCGCACTGTCGGAGGGTCAGTACTGAGGGAGCGCCGCACTGTCGGAGGGTCAGTGCTGAGGGACAGCCGCACTGTCGGAGGGTCAGTGCTGAGGGAGAGCCGCACTGTCGGAGGGTCAGTACTGAGGGAGAGCCGCACTGTCGGAGGGTCAGTGCTGAGGGAGCGCCGCACTGTCGGAGGGTCAGTACTGAGGGAGAGCCACACTGTCGGAGGGTCAGTGCTGAGGGAGGGCCACACTGTCGGAGGGTCAGTGCTGAGGGAGAGCCGCACTGTCGGAGGGTCAGTGCTGAGGGAGCGCCGCACTGTCGGAGTGCTACACTGTCGGAGGATGAGTACCGAGTGCTGCTACCCACCTGAAGCATCCTGCGGTTGTGCTGCAGGGGTCCTGGGAGTTGGGGCTACCAGCTCGTCCATCTGTAATGCTGAGGAACGGATCAAAGCCAAGAGGATTTCCAAAGCCCCAAACATGGCTGACATATGCTGTCTGTGCATCGTGAAGGGGTCCCTGAGGGCAGGGGGAAGTGAGAGAAGCAGGGAGAGGGACAGAGGGAGGGAGGGAGGGAGAGGGGGACAGGGGGAGGGAGGGAGGGAGAGGGGACAGGGGGAGGGAGGGAGGGAGAGGGGGACAGGGGGAGGGAGGGAGGGAGAGGGGGACAGGGGGAGGGAGGGAGAGGGGGACGGGGGAGGGAGAGAGAGGGGGACGGGGGGAGGGAGAGAGAGGGGGACGGGGGAGGGAGGGAGAGGGGGAGGGAGGGAGAGGGGGAGGGAGGGAGAGGGGGAGGGAGGGAGGGAGGGAGAGGGGGAGGGAGGGAGGGAGAGGGGGAGGGAGGGAGAGAGGGGGAGGGCGGGAGAGGGGGGAGGGAGGGAGAGGGGGACCGGGGGGAGGGAGGGAGAGGGGGACGGGGGGAGGGAGGGAGAGGGGGACGGTGGGGAGGGAGGGAGAGGGGGACGGGGGAGGGAGGGAGGGAGAGGGGGACGGGGGAGGGAGGGAGGGAGAGGGGGACGGGGGAGGGAGGGAGGGAGAGGGGGACGGGGGAGGAGGGAGGGAGAGGGGGACGGGGGGAGGGAGGGAGGGAGAGGGGGACGGGGGAGGGAGGGAGGGAGAGGGGGACAGGGAGAGGGGACGGGGACAGGGGGAGGGAGAGAGGGACGGGGGAGGGGGACAGGGGGAGGGGGACGGGGGAGGGGGACAGGGGGAGGGAGAGGCAGACAGGGGGAGGGAGGGAGGGAGAGGGGGAGGGAGGGAGAGGGGGAGGGAGGGAGAGGGGGACGGGGTGCAGGGGAGGGGGGTAGGGAGAGAGGAGGGCAAGGGGTTGAGGGGGGCGTGGGAGTAGGGAGGGAAGGAGGGAGGGAAAAGAGAGAGAGAGAATTATTTGTTGTTCCACATCCTCCTTCACCAGCAACTCTTCCTCCTGTCCGTTCACCCTCACCCCCTCTCCTTTCTCACCCGACCTCATCGCTCGGCACTCCCCCGCAGCCCCCTCCCCCGCAGTCCCCTCCCCGCAGCCCCCTCCCCCACTCCACATGACACCCAACCCCTGCTGCGCCTCTCCATTCCACCCCTCCGCTGGACGTGAATAACGCGACGAATGATAACGCGACGAATGTATCTCCGTGCCGGATGCATGTCCCGTAAGGACCGCTCGGGTCGCATCCATTCCCCCAGCCGCTGTTCACAATGAGCAGGGTGCAGCTCGTAGCCGACCAGCCCGTGCTCGCCACACCCACCCCCACTCCCCGCCCCGAACTCAAAACACAGGGCATCCCAACAGTCGACGCAACACCGTGACTGGGCTACATTCACCAAACAATCCTCACTCGGAGGAGGGGAACACGCCGACATCCGAACTGAAGATCGTCCGGCGGGCTTGCCGGGCGGTGCATTTGCGCGTGCCGGAGGCTACATAGATTAGTGCACGGGGCCCCGTGCCTGGCAGACAGGAAGAACACGTGCGCCTGTTTCAGCCGAACAACGCAAGTGACAGCCATTCGCTGGTTCATTCCCCAGGGCCACGTCTTGACCAGTCAGGCTAAAGCCGCCCGGTATGAAATTTCGAACAATGCTTTGCAGTTAACTGTCAGTCACCATCAACCGGTGCGCTCCCTATGGCAACGCCTCAGCCAATCAAGTCCACTTGCCAACCAATCAGCACCTTGCTCCCTATCCCACTGTGTCTCTCTCTCTCTCTCTCTCTCCCTCCCTCGCACCATCTCTCCGGCAC
>NW_027598267.1:0-49558 GCF_964194155.1 Cetorhinus maximus | reverse complement strand
AATGGGTCTGAATGGGTCTGAATGGGACTGATGAATGGGACTGAATGGGACTGAATGGGTCTGAATGGGTCTGAATGGGACTGAATGGGACTGAATGGGACTGAATGGGTCTGAATGGGACTGAATGTGTCTGATAGGACTGAATGGGACTGAATGGTGAATGGGACTAAATGACTGACTGAATTGGACTGAATGGGACTGAATGTGTCTGAATGGGACTGAATGGGACTGAATGTGTCTGAATGGGACTGAATGGGACTGACTGAATGGGACTGAATGGGACTGAATGGGACTGAATGGGTCTGAATGGGACTGAATGGGACTGAATCGGACTGAATGACAGACTGAGTTGGACTGAATGGGACTGACTGAATGGATCTGAATGGGACTGAATGGGTCTGAATTGGACTGAATGGGACTGAATGCGTCTGAATAGGACTGAATGGGACAGAATGGGACTGAATGTGTCTGAATGGGACTGAATGTGACTGATTGACTGACTGAATTGGACTGAATGGGACTGACTGAATGGGTCTGAATTGTACTGAATGGGACTGAATGGGTCTAAATGGGACTGATTGGGTCTGAATTGGACTGAAAGGGACTGAATGGGTCTGAATGGGACTGAATGGGACTGAATGGGTCTGAATGGGACTGAATTGGTCTGAATGGGACTGATTGAATATCTGTCTAAATGGGAATCATCCTGTACCTGTACCTGTTCCTTTGTAACAGGATCGAGAGGGGCTGAATTGTCTCCTCCTCATGCTGTGTAACAGGAATGAGAGGGGCTGAATGGACTAATTCTCTTCCTGTGGAACAGACTTGAGAGGGGCTGAATGGGCTTCCTCCTGTTGCTGTATAACAGGCTCAAGAGAGGCTGAATGGGTCTCCTCCTGTTCCTGTGTAACAGGCTCGAGAGGGGCTGAACGGGCCTCCTCCTGTTCCTGTGTAAAAGGCTCGAGAGGGGCTAAATGGCCTCCTCCTGTTCATGTGTAACAGGCTCGAGAAGGGGCTGAAAGGCCTCCTCCTGTTCCTGTGAAACAGGCTGGAGTGGGACTGAATGGGACTTACTGAATGTGACTGAATGGGTCTGAATGGGACAGAATGGGTCTGAATGGGACTGAATGGGACTGAATGTGACTGAATGTGACTGAATGGGTCTGAATGGGACTGAATGGGACTGAATGTGACTGAATGGGTCCGAATGGGACTGAATGGGTCTGAATGGGACTGAATGGGACTGATTGGGTCTGAATGGGTCTGAATGGGTCTGAATGGGACTGAATGGGACTGAATGGGTCTGAATGGGACTGAATGGGCCTGAATGGGACTGAATGGGTCTGAATGGGACTGTCTGAATGGGACTGAATGGGACTGAATGGGTCTGAATGGGACTTAATGGGACCGAATGTGTCGGAATGGGAATGAATGGGTCTGAATGGGACTGATGAATGGGACTGAATGGGACAGAATGGGTCTGAATGGGTCTGAATGGGACTGAATGGGACTGAATGGGACTGAATGGGTCTGAATGGGATTGAATGGGTCTGATAGGACTGAATGGGACTGAATGGGTCTGAATGTGACTGAATGGGTCTGAATGGGACTGAATGGGTCTGAATGAGACTGAATGGGACAGAATGGTACTGAATGGGTCTGAATGGGTCTGAATGGTATTGAATGGGACTGAATGTGTCTGAATGGGACTGAATGGGACTGAATGTGTCTGAATGGGACTGAATGTGACTGAATGGGACTGAATGGGACTAAATGTGTCTGAATGGGACTGAATGGGACTGAATGTGTCTGAATGGGACTGAATGGGTCTGAATGAGACTGAATGGGACAGAATGGTACCGAATGGGTCTGAATGGGACTGAATGGGTCTGAATGTGACTGAATGGGTCTGAATGGGACTGAATGTGTCTGAATGGGACTGAATGGGTCTGAATGGGGCTGAATGGGTCTGAATGGGACTGAATGGGTCTGAATGAGACTGAATGGGACAGAATGGTACTGAATGGGACTGATTGGGTCTGAATGGGACTCAAGGGGACTCAATGGGATTGAATGGGACAGAATGGGACCGAATGGGACTTAATGGGTTTAAATGGAACTGAATGGGACTGACTGAATTGGACTGAATGGGCCTGAATGGGACAGAATGGGACTGAATGGGAATGAATGGGAATGAATGGGAATGAATGGGACTAAATGGGACTTAATGGGTTTAAATGGAACTGAATGGGACTGAATGTGACTGAATGTGTTTGAATGGGACTGAATGGGATTGAATGGGACTGAATGTGTCTGAATGGGACTGAATGGGACTGAATGTGTCTGAATTGGACTGAATGTGACTGAATGGGACTGAATGTGAATGAATGGGACTGAATGTGTCTGAATTGGACTGAATGTGACTGAATGGGACTGAATGTGAATGAATGGGACTGAATGTGTTTGAATGGGACTGAATGGGACTGAATGTGTCTGAATGGGACTGAATGGGACTGACTGAATGGGTCTGAATGGGACTGAATGGGACTGAATGGGTCTGAATGGGACTGAATGGGACTGACTGAATGGGTCTGAATGGGACTGAATGGGGCTGACTGAATGGGTCTGAATGGGACTGAATGAGACTTAATGGGACTGAATGAATGACTGAATTGGACTGAATGGGACTGACTGAATGGGTCTGAATGGGACTGAATGGGTCTGAATGGGACTGAATGGGACTGAATGGAACTGAAAAGGACTTTTTGGGACAGAATGAGACTGAATGTGTCTGAATGGGACTGAATGGTACTGAATGGGTCTGAATGGGACTGAATGGGTCTGAATGGGACTGAATGGGACTGAATGGGACTGAATGGGTCTGAATGGGACTGAATGGGTCTGAATGGGACTGAACGGGTCTGAATGGGACTGAATGGGTCTGAATGAGACTGAATGGGACAGAATGGGACTGAATGGGTCTCAATGGGACTGAATGGGTCTGAATGGGTCTGAATGGGACTGAATGGGACTGAATGGGACTGAATGGGACTGAATGGGTCTGAATGGGACTGAATGGGTCTGAATGTGACTGAATGAGTCTGAATGGGACTGAATGGGTCTGAATGGGACTGAATGGGACTGAATGGGTCTTAATTGCTCTGAATGGGACTGAATGGGACTGAATGGAACTGAATGGGTCTGAATAGGACTGAATGGGACAGAATGCGACTGAATGTGTCTGAATGGGGCTGAATGGGACTGAATGACTGATTGAATTGGACTGAATGGGACTGACTGAATGGGGCTGAATGGGACTGAATGACTGATTGAATTGAACTGAATGGGACTGACTGAATGGGTCTGAATGGAACTGAATGGGACTGAATGGGATTGAATGGGTCTGAATGTGACTGAATGAGTCTGAATGGGACTGAATGGGTCTGAATGGGACTGAATGGGCCTGAATGAGACTGAATGGGACAGAATGGTACTGAATGGGTCTGAATGGGACTGAATGGGTCTGAATGTGACTGAATGGGTCTGAATGGGACTGAATGGTTCTGAATGGGACTGAATGGGTCTGAATGGGACTGAATGGGTCTGAATGGGACTGAATCGGTCTGAATGAGACTGAATGGGACAGAATGGTACTGAATGGGTCTGAATGGGACTGAATGGGTCTGAATGTGACTGAATGGGTCTGAATGGCACTGAATGGGTCTGAATGGGACTCAAGGGGAGTCAATGGATCTCAGTGGGACTGAATGGGACTGAATGGGACTTAATGGGTTTAAATGGACCTGAATGGGACTGACTGAATTGGACTGAATTGTCCTGAATGAGACTGAATGGCACTGAATGTGACTGAACATGTCTGAATGGGACTGAATGGGAATGAATGGGACTGAATGGGACTTAATGGGTTTAAATGGAACTGAATGGGACTGACTGAATTGGACTGAATGGGCCTGAATGGTAGTGAATTGGGACTGAATGTGACTGAATGTGACTGAATGTGTTTGAATGGACTGAATGGGATTGAAAGGGACTGAATGTGTCTGAATGGGACTGAATGGGACTGAATGTGTCTGAATGGGACTGAATGTGACTGAATGGGACTGAATGTGACTGAATGGGACTGAATGTGTCTGAATGGGACTGAATGTGACTGACTGAATGGGTCTGAATGGGACTGAATGGGACTGAATGGGTCTGAATGGGTCTGAATGTGACTGAATGGGTCTGAATGGGACTGAATGGGTCTGAATGGGACTGAATGGGTCTGAATGGGACTCAAGGGGAATCAATGGGCTTGAATGGGACTGAATGGGACCGAATGGGACTTAATGGGTTTAAATGGAACTGAATGGGACTGACTGAATTGGACTGAATGGGCCTGAATGGGGCTGAACGGCACTGAATGGGACTGAATGGGAATGAATGGGAATGAATGGGAATGAATGGGACTAAATGGGACTTAATGGGTTTAAATGGAACTGAATGGGACTGACTGAATTTGAATGAATGGGACTAAATGGGCCTGAATGGAACTGAATGGGACTGAATGTGTTTGAATGGGACTGAATGGGATTGAATGGGACTGAATGTGTCTGAATGTGACTGAATGGGACTGAATGTGAATGAATGGGACTGAATGGGACTGAATGTGTCTGAATGGGATTGAATGGGACTGAATGGGTCTGAATGGGACTGAATGGGACTGAATGGGTCTGAATGGGACTGAATGGGACTGAATCGGACTGAATGACAGACTGAGTTGGACTGAATGGGACTGACTGAATGGATCTGAATGGGACTGAATGTGTCTGAATTGGACTGAATGGGACAGAATGGGACTGAATGTGTCTGAATGGGACTGAATGTGACTGAATGACTGACTGAATTGGACTGAATGGGACTGACTGAATGGGTCTGAATTGGACTGAATGGGACTGAATGGGTCTAAATGGGACTGATTGGGTCTGAATGGGACTGAAAGGGACTGAATGGGTCTGAATGGGACTGAATGGGACTGAATGGGTCTGAATGGGACTGAATGGGTCTGAATGGGACTGATTGAATATCTGTCTAAATGGGAATCATCCTGTACCTGTACCTGTTCCTTTGTAACAGGATCGAGAGGGGCTGAATGGTCTCCTCCTCATGCTGTGTAACAGGAATGAGAGGGGCTGAATGGACTAATTCTGTTCCTGTGGAACAGACTTGAGAGGGGCTGAATGGGCCTCCTCCTGTTCCTGTATAACAGGCTCAAGAGAGGCTGAATGGGTCTCCTCCTGTTCCTGTGTAACAGGCTCGAGAGGGGCTGAACGGGCCTCCTCCTGTTCCTGTGTAACAGGCTCGAGAGGGGCTGAACGGGCCTCCTCCTGTTCCTGTGTAAAAGGCTCGAGAGGGGCTAAATGGTCTCCTCCTGTTAATGTGTAACAGGCTCGAGAAGGGGCTGAATGGCCTCCTCCTGTTCCTGTGAAACAGGCTGGAGTGGGACTGAATGGGACTGACTGAATGTGACTGAATGGGTCTGAATGGGACTGAATGGGTCTGAATGGGACTGAATGGGACTGAATGTGACTGAATGGGACTGAATGTGTTTGAATGGGACTGAATGGGACTGAATGTGTCTGAATGGGATTGAATGGGACTGACTGAATGGGACTGAATGGGACTGAATGGGACTGAATGGGTCTGAATGGGACTGAATGGGTCTGAATGGGTCTGAATGGGACTGATGAATGGGACTGAATGGGACTGAATGGGTCTGAATGGGTCTGAATGGGACTGAATGGGACTGAATGGGACTGAATGGGTCTGAATGGGACTGAATGGGTCTGATAGGACTGAATGGGACTGAATGGCTCTGAATGGGACTAAATGACTGACTGAATTGGACTGAATGGGAGTCACTAATAGAGTCTCAATGGGACTGAATGAGACTGAATGGGACTGAATGGGACAAAATGGTACTGAATGGCACTGAATGGGAATGAATGTGTCTGAATGGGACTAAATGACTGACTGAATTGGACTGAATGGGACTCACTAAATGAGTCTCAATGGGACTGAATGAGACTGAATGGGACTGAATGGGACTGAATGGGACTGACTGAATATCAGTCCAAATGCGACTCATCCTGTTCCTTTTCCTGTGTAACATGCTCGAGTGGGGCTGAATGGACTCCTCCTGTTCCTGTGTAACAGACTAGAGGGGGGCTGAATGGCCTCCTCCTGTTCCTGTGTAAAAGGCTCGAGAGGTGCTGAATGGGCCTCCTCCTGTTCCTGTGTAACAGGCTCTAGAGGGGCTGAATGTGACTGAATTGGTGTGAATGCGACTGAATGTGACTGAATGGGTCAGAATGGGAATGAATGGGACTGAATGGGACTGAATGGGACTGAATGTGTCTGAATGGGACTGAATGGCACTGAATGGGATTAAATGGAACTGAATGTGAATGAATGTGACTGAATGGCACTGAATGGGACTGAATGTGTCTGAATGGGAATGAATGTGTCTGAATGGGACTGAATGTGACTGAATGGGACTGAATGGGACTGAATGTGACTGAATGGCACTGAATGGGACTGAATGTGTCTGAATGGGACTGAATGTGTCTGAATGGGACTGATTGGGACTGAATGGGACAGAATGGCACTGACTGAATGTATCTGTATGGGACTGAATGGGACTGACTGAATGTGTCTGAATTGGACTGAATGGGATTGAATGGCACTGAATGTGTCTGAATGGGACTGAATGGGACTGAATGGGACTGACTGAATGTGTCTGAATGTGTCTGAATGGGACTGAATGGGACTGAATGGCACTGACTGATTGTGTCTGAATGTGTCTGAATGGGACTGAATGGCACTGACTGAATGTGTCTGAATGTGACTGAATGGGCCTGAATGGGACTGAATGGGACTGAATGAGACTGAATGTGTCTGAATGGGACTGAATGGGATTGAATGGGACTGAATAGGACTGAATGGGAAGGAACGGGACTGAATGGGATTAATTGGTTTAAATGGAACTGAATGGGATTGAATTGGACTGAATGGGCCTGAAAGGGACTGAATGGGACTGAATGTGACTGAATGTGTCTGAATGGGACTGAATGGGATTGAAAGTGACTGAATGTGTCTGAATGGGACTGAATGGGACTGAATGTGTCTGAATGGGACTGAATGTGACTGAATGGGACTTAATGTGTCTGAATGGGATTGAAAGTGACTGAATGTGTCTGAATGTGACTGAATGGGACTTAATGTGTCTGAATGGGACTGAATGGGACTGATTGGGACTGAATGTGTCTGAATGGGTCTGAATGGGACTGAATGGGACTGAATGGAACTGAATGGGTCTGAATAGGACTGAATGGGTCAGAATGCGACTGAATGTGTCTGAATGGGGCTGAATGGGACTGAATGACTGATTGAATTGGACTGAATGGGACTGACTGAATGGGGCTGAATGGGACTGAATGACTGATTGAATTGGACTGAATGGGACTGACTGAATGGGGCTGAATGGGACTGAATGACTGATTGAATTGGACTGAATGGGACTGACTGAATGGGTTTGAATGGGACTGAATGGGACTGAATGGGATTGAATGGGTCTGAATGGAACTGCATGGGACTGATTGGGTCTGAATGGGACTGAATGGGACTGAATGGCACTGAAAGGGACTAAATGACTGACTGAATTGGACTGAATGGGATTCACTAAATGAGTCTCAATGAGACTGAATGGGACTGAATGGGACTGACTGAATATCAGTCTGAATGGGACTCATCCTGTTCCTGTTCCTGTGTAACAGGCTCGAGAGGGGCTGAATAGACTCCTCCTGTTCCTGTGTAACAGGATCAAGAGGGGCCGAATGGGCCTCCTCCTGTTCCTGTGTAATATGCTCGAAAGGGGTTGAATGGTACTGAATTGTCTGAACGGGTCTGAATGGGACTGAATGGGACTGAATGGGACTGAATGGGACTGACTGTGTCTGAATGGGTCTGAATGGGACTGAATGGGACTGAATTCGTCTGAATGGGACTGAATGGGACTGAATGGGACTGACTGAATATCAGTCTAAATGGGAATCATCCTGTACCTGTACCTGGTCCTGTGTAACAGGCTCGAGAGGGGCTGAATAGTCTGCTCTTCTTGCTGCGTAACAGGAATGAGAGGGGCTGAATGGACTAATTCTGTTCCTGTGTAACTGACTTGAGAGGGGCTGAATGGGCCTCCTCCTGTTCCTGTGTAACAGGCTCGAGAGAGGCTGAATGGTTCTCCTCCTGTTCCTGTGTAACAGGCTCGAGAGAGGCTGAATGGGTCTCCTCCTGTTCCTGTGTAACAGGCTCGAGAGGAGCTGAATGGGCCTCCTCCTGTTACTGTGTAACAGGCTCGAGAGGGGCTGAATGGCCTCCTCCTGTTCATGTGTAACAGGCTCGAGAAGTGGCTGAATGGCCGCCTCCTGTTCCTGTGAAACAGGCTGGAGTGGGACTGAATGGGACTGACTGAATGTGTATGAATTGGTCTGAATGGGACTGAATGGTTCTGAATGGGACTGAATGGGACTGATTGGGTCTGAATGGGACTGAATGGGACTGATTGGGTCTGAATGGGACTAAATGGGTCTGAATGGGACTGAATGGGACTGAATGGGTCTGAATGGGACTGAATGGGTCTGAATGGGACTGAATGGGACTGAATGGGTCTGAATGGGACTGAATGGGACTGTCTGAATGGGACTGAATGGGACTGAATGGGACTGAATGGGACTGAATGGGTCAGAATGGGACTGAATGGGTCAGAATGGGACTGAATGGTTTTGAATGGGACTGATGAATGGGACTGATGAATGGGACTGAATGGGACTGAATGGGTCTGAATGGGACTGAATGGGACTGAATGGGTCTGAATGGGTCTGAATGGGACTGAAAGCCTCTGAATGGGACTGATGGGACTGAATGGCTCTGAATGGGACTAAATGACTGACTGAATTGGGCTGAATGGGACTCACTAATAGAGTCTCAATGGGACTGAATGGGACTGAATGGTACTGAATGTGTCTGAATGGGACTGAATGGGACTGAATGTGTCTGAATGGGACTGGATGGGACTGAATGGGACTGAATGGGACTGAATGGGACTGACTGAATATCAGTCTAAATGGGACTCATCCTGTACCTGTACCTGTTCCCGTGTAACGGGCTCGAGAGGGGCTGAATGGTATCCTCATTCCTCCTGTGTAATTGGCTTGAGAGGGTCTGAATAGGCCTCCAGCTGTTCCTGTACAACAGGTTCGAGAGGGGCTGAATGGTTTCCTCCTATTCCTGTGTAACAGGCTCGAGAGGGGCTGAATGGTTTCCTCCTGTTCCTGTGTAACAGGCTCGAGAGGGGCTGAATGGTTTCCTCCTGTTCCTGTGTAACAGGCTCGAGAGGGGCTGAATGGTTTCCTCCTGTTCCTGTGTAACCGGCTCGAGATGGGCAGAATGGTCCTCCTCCTGTTCACCAGGAATGAGAGGGGCTGAATTGCCTCGTCCTGTTTCTCTAAAACAGATTTGTGAGGGGCTGAGTGACCACCTCCATTTCATTTTGAAGGAGCTCAACAGGGGCTGAATGGACGCATTATGTTCCTGTGTAACAGACTAGAGTGGGGCTGAATGGACTCCACCTGTTCCTGTGTCACAGGCTCGAGAGGAGCTGAATGGCCTCCTCCTGTTCCTGTGTAACAGGTTCGAGAGGGGCTGAATGGGCCTCCTCCTGTTCCTGTGTAAAAGGCTCGAGAGGGGCTGAATGGGCCTCCTCCTGTTCCTGTTTAACAGGTTTGAGAGGGGCTGAATGTGACTGAATTGGTGTGAATGGGACTGAATGTGAATGAATGGGTCTGAATGGGACTGAATGGGACTGAATGTTTCTGAATGGGACTGAATGTGACAGAATGGGACTGAATGGGACTGAATGTGTCTGAATGGGACTGAATGGGACTGAAAGGCACTGAATGGGACTGAATGCGTCTGAATGGGACTGAATGTGTCTGAATGTGACTGAATGGGTCTGAATGGGACTGAATGGGTCTGAATGGGACTGAATGGGACTGAATGTGACTGAATGTGTCTGAATGGGACTGAATGGGTCTGAATGGGACTGAATGGGACTGATTGGGTCTGAATGGGTCTGAATGGGTCTGAATGGGACTGAATGGGTCTGAATGGGACTGAATGGGACTGAATGGGACTGAATGGGTCTGAATGGGACTGAATGGGACTGTCTGAATGGGACTGAATGGGACTGAATGGGTCTGAATGGGACTTAATGGGACCGAATGTGTCGGAATGGGACTGAATGGGTCTGAATGGGACTGATGAATGGGACTGAATGGGTCTGAATGGGTCTGAATGAGACTGAATGGGACTGAATAGGACTGAATGGCTCTGAATGGGACTAAATGACTGACTGAATTGGACTGAATGGGAGTCACTAATAGAGTCTCAATGGGACTGAATGAGACTGAATGGGACTGAATGGGACTGAATGGTACTGAATGGCACTGAATGGCACTGAATGGGAATGAATGGGAATGAATGTGTCTGAATGGGACTGAATGTGTCTGAATGGGACTGAATGGCACTGAACGTCTCTGAATGGGACTGATTGGGACTGAATGGGACTTAATGGCACTGACTGAATGTGTCTGAATGGGACTGAATGGGACTGAATGGGACTGAATGGGTCTGAATGGGACTGAATGGGACTGAATGGGTCTGAATTGGACTGAATGGGTCTGAATGGAACTGATGAATGGGACTGAATGGGACTGAATTGTTCTGAATGGGACTGAATGGTACTGAATGGCACTGAATGGCACTGAATGGGAATGAATGGGAATGAATGTGTCTGAATGGGACTGAACGTCTCTGAATGGGACTGATTGGGACTGAATGGGACTGAATGGGACTTAATGGCACTGACTGAATGTGTCTGAATGGGACTGAATGGGTCTGAATGGGACTGAATCGGTCTGAATGAGACTGAATGGGACAGAATGGTACTGAATGGGTCTGAATGGGACTGAATGGGTCTGAATGTGACTGAATGGGTCTGAATGGCACTGAATGGGTCTGAATGGGACTCAAGGGGAGTCAATGGATCTCAATGGGACTGAATGGGACTGAATGGGACTTAATGGGTTTAAATGGACCTGAATGGGACTGACTGAATTGGACTGAATTGTCCTGAATGAGACTGAATGGCACTGAATGTGACTGAACATGTCTGAATGGGACTGAATGGGAATGAATGGGACTGAATGGGACTTAATGGGTTTAAATGGAACTGAATGGGACTGACTGAATTGGACTGAATGGGCCTGAATGGTAGTGAATTGGGACTGAATGTGACTGAATGTGACTGAATGTGTTTGAATGGGACTGAATGGGATTGAAAGGGAGTGAATGTGTCTGAATGGGACTGAATGGGACTGAATGTGTCTGAATGGGACTGAATGTGACTGAATGGGACTGAATGTGACTGAATGGGACTGAATGTGTCTGAATGGGACTGAATGTGACTGACTGAATGGGTCTGAATGGGACTGAATGGGACTGAATGGGTCTGAATGGGTCTGAATGTGACTGAATGGGTCTGAATGGGACTGAATGGGTCTGAATGGGACTGAATGGGTCTGAATGGGACTCAAGGGGACTCAATGGGCTTGAATGGGACTGAATGGGACCGAATGGGACTTAATGGGTTTAAATGGAACTGAATGGGACTGACTGAATTGGACTGAATGGGCCTGAATGGGGCTGAACGGCACTGAATGGGACTGAATGGGAATGAATGGGAATGAATGGGAATGAATGGGACTGAATGGGTTTAAATGGAACTGAATGGGACTGAATGGGACTGAATGTGTCTGAATGGGACTGAATGGGACTGAATGTGTCTGAATTGGACTGAATGTGACTGAATGGGACTGAATGTGAATGAATGGGACTGAATGTGTTTGAATGGGACTGAATGGGTCTGAATGGGTCTGAATGGGACTGAATGGGTCTGAATGGGACTGAATGGGACTGAATCGGACTGAATGACAGACTGAGTTGGACTGAATGGGACTGACTGAATGGATCTGAATGGGACTGAATGGGACTGAATGGGTCTGAATGGGACTGAAAGGGACTGAATGGGATTGAATGGGACTGAATGTGTCTGAATGGGATTGAATGGGACTGACTGAATGGGACTGAATGGATCTGAATGGGACTGAATGTGTCTGAATTGGACTGAATGGGACTGAATGGGTCTGAATAGTACTGAATGGGACTGAATGGGACTGAATGGGACAGAATGGGACTGAATGTGTCTGAATGGGACTGAATGTGACTGAATGACTGACTGAATTGGACTGAATGGGACTGAATGGGTCTAAATGGGACTGATTGGGTCTGAATGGGACTGAAAGGGACTGAATGGGTCTGAATGGGACTGAATGGGACTGAATGGGTCTGAATGGGACTGAATGGGTCTGAATGGGACTGATTGAATATCTGTCTAAATGGGAATCATCCTGTACCTGTACCTGTTCCTTTGTAACAGGATCGAGAGGGGCTGAATGGTCTCCTCCTCATGCTGTGTAACAGGAATGAGAGGGGCTGAATGGACTAATTCTGTTCCTGTGGAACAGACTTGAGAGGGGCTGAATGGGCCTCCTCCTGTTCCTGTATAACAGGCTCAAGAGAGGCTGAATGGGTCTCCTCCTGTTCCTGTGTAACAGGCTCGAGAGGGGCTGAACGGGCCTCCTCCTGTTCCTGTGTAAAAGGCTCGAGAGGGGCTAAATGGCCTCCTCCTGTTCATGTGTAACAGGCTCGAGAAGGGGCTGAATGGCCTCCTCCTGTTCCTGTGAAACAGGCTGGAGTGGGACTGAATGGGACTGACTGAATGTGACTGAATGGGTCTGAATGGGACTGAATGTGTCTGAATGGGACTGAATGGGACTGAATGTGTCTGAATGGGATTGAATGGGACTGACTGAATGGGACTGAATGGGACTGAATGGGACTGAATGGGTCTGAATGGGACTGAATGGGACTGAATCGGACTGAATGACAGACTGAGTTGGACTGAATGGGACTGACTGAATGGATCTGAATGGGACTGAATGGGTCTGAATGGGACTGATGAATGGGACTGAATGGGACTGAATGGGTCTGAATGGGTCTGAATGGGACTGAATGGGACTGAATGGGACTGAATGGGTCTGAATGGGATTGAATGGGTCTGAATGGGACTGAATGGGACTGAATGGGACTGATGAATGGGACTGAATGGGTCTGAATGGGACTGAATGGGACTGAATGGGACTGAATGGGTCTGAATGGCTCTGAATGGGACTTAATGGGACCGAATGTGTCGGAATGGGACTGAATGGGTCTGAATGGGACTGATGAATGGGACTGAATGGGACTGAATGGGTCTGAATGGGTCTGAATGGGACTGAATGGGACTGAATGGGACTGAATGGGTCTGAATGGGACTGAATGGGTCTGATAGGACTGAATGGGACTGAATGGCTCTGAATGGGACTAAATGACTGACTGAATTGGACTGAATGGGAGTCACTAATAGAGTCTCAATGGGACTGAATGAGACTGAATGGGACTGAATGGGACAAAATGGTACTGAATGGCACTGAATGGGAATGAATGTGTCTGAATGGGACTAAATGACTGACTGAATTGGACTGAATGGGACTCACTAAATGAGTCTCAATGGGACTGAATGAGACTGAATGGGACTGAATGGGACTGAATGGGACTGACTGAATATCAGTCCAAATGCGACTCATCCTGTTCCTTTTCCTGTGTAACATGCTCGAGTGGGGCTGAATGGACTCCTCCTGTTCCTGTGTAACAGACTAGAGGGGGGCTGAATGGCCTCCTCCTGTTCCTGTGTAAAAGGCTCGAGAGGTGCTGAATGGGCCTCCTCCTGTTCCTGTGTAACAGGCTCTAGAGGGGCTGAATGTGACTGAATTGGTGTGACTGCGACTGAATGTGACTGAATGGGTCAGAATGGGAATGAATGGGACTGAATGGGACTGAATGGGACTGAATGTGTCTGAATGGGACTGAATGGCACTGAATGGGATTAAATGGAACTGAATGTGAATGAATGTGACTGAATGGCACTGAATGGGACTGAATGGGTCTGAATGGGAATGAATGTGTCTGAATGGGACTGAATGTGACTGAATGGGACTGAATGTGACTGAATGGCACTGAATGGGACTGAATGTGTCTGAATGGGACTGAATGTGTCTGAATGGGACTGATTGGGACTGAATGGGACAGAATGGCACTGACTGAATGTATCTGTATGGGACTGAATGGGACTGACTGAATGTGTCTGAATTGGACTGAATGGGATTGAATGGCACTGAATGTGTCTGAATGGGACTGAATGGGACTGAATGGGACTGAATGGGACTGAATGGGACTGACTGAATGTGTCTGAATGTGTCTGAATGGGACTGAATGGGACTGAATGGCACTGACTGATTGTGTCTGAATGTGTCTGAATGGGACTGAATGGCACTGACTGAATGTGTCTGAATGTGACTGAATGGGCCTGAATGGGACTGAATGGGACTGAATGAGACTGAATGTGTCTGAATGGGACTGAATGGGATTGAATGGGACTGAATAGGACTGAATGGGAAGGAACGGGACTGAATGGGATTAATTGGTTTAAATGGAACTGAATGGGATTGAATTGGACTGAATGGGCCTGAAAGGGACTGAATGGGACTGAATGTGACTGAATGTGTCTGAATGGGACTGAATGGGATTGAAAGTGACTGAATGTGTCTGAATGGGACTGAATGGGACTGAATGTGTCTGAATGGGACTGAATGTGACTGAATGGGACTTAATGTGTCTGAATGGGACTGAATGGGACTGATTGGGACTGAATGTGTCTGAATGGGTCTGAATGGGACTGACTGAATGGGTATGAATGGGACTGAATGGGACTGAATGGGTCTGAATGGGACTGAATGGGACTGAATTGGACTGAATGACTGACTGAATTGGACTGAATGGGATGACTGAATGGGTCTGAATGGGACTGAATGGGACTGAATGGGTCTTAATTGCTCTGAATGGGACTGAATGGAACTGAATGGGTCTGAATATGACTGAATGGGTCAGAATGCGACTGAATGTGTCTGAATGGGGCTGAATGGGACTGAATGACTGATTGAATTGGACTGAATGGGACTGACTGAATGGGTTTGAATGGGACTGAATGGGACTGAATGGGATTGAATGGGTCTGAATGGAACTGCATGGGACTGATTGGGTCTGAATGGGACTGAAAGGGACTGAATGGGTCTGAATGGGACTGAATGGGACTGAATGGCACTGAAAGGGACTAAATGACTGACTGAATTGGACTGAATGGGATTCACTAAATGAGTCTCAATGAGACTGAATGGGACTGAATGGGACTGACTGAATATCAGTCTGAATGGGACTCATCCTGTTCCTGTTCCTGTGTAACAGGCTCGAGAGGGGCTGAATAGACTCCTCCTGTTCCTGTGTAACAGGATCAAGAGGGGCCGAATGGGCCTCCTCCTGTTCCTGTGTAATATGCTCGAAAGGGGTTGAATGGTACTGAATTGTCTGAACGGGTCTGAATGGGACTGAATGGGACTGAATGGGACTGAATGGGACTGACTGTGTCTGAATGGGTCTGAATGGGACTGAATGGGACTGAATTCGTCTGAATGGGACTGAATGGGACTGAATGGGACTGACTGAATATCAGTCTAAATGGGAATCATCCTGTACCTGTACCTGGTCCTGTGTAACAGGCTCGAGAGGGGCTGAATAGTCTGCTCTTCTTGCTGCGTAACAGGAATGAGAGGGGCTGAATGGACTAATTCTGTTCCTGTGTAACTGACTTGAGAGGGGCTGAATGGGCCTCCTCCTGTTCCTGTGTAACAGGCTCGAGAGAGGCTGAATGGTTCTCCTCCTGTTCCTGTGTAACAGGCTCGAGAGAGGCTGAATGGGTCTCCTCCTGTTCCTGTGTAACAGGCTCGAGAGGAGCTGAATGGGCCTCCTCCTGTTACTGTGTAACAGGCTCGAGAGGGGCTGAATGGCCTCCTCCTGTTCATGTGTAACAGGCTCGAGAAGTGGCTGAATGGCCGCCTCCTGTTCCTGTGAAACAGGCTGGAGTGGGACTGAATGGGACTGACTGAATGTGTATGAATTGGTCTGAATGGGACTGAATGGTTCTGAATGGGACTGAATGGGACTGATTGGGTCTGAATGGGACTGAATGGGACTGATTGGGTCTGAATGGGACTAAATGGGTCTGAATGGGACTGAATGGGACTGAATGGGTCTGAATGGGACTGAATGGGTCTGAATGGGACTGAATGGGACTGAATGGGTCTGAATGGGACTGAATGGGACTGTCTGAATGGGACTGAATGGGACTGAATGGGACTGAATGGGACTGAATGGGTCAGAATGGGACTGAATGGGTCAGAATGGGACTGAATGGTTTTGAATGGGACTGATGAATGGGACTGATGAATGGGACTGAATGGGACTGAATGGGTCTGAATGGGACTGAATGGGACTGAATGGGTCTGAATGGGTCTGAATGGGACTGAAAGCCTCTGAATGGGACTGATGGGACTGAATGGCTCTGAATGGGACTAAATGACTGACTGAATTGGGCTGAATGGGACTCACTAATAGAGTCTCAATGGGACTGAATGGGACTGAATGGTACTGAATGTGTCTGAATGGGACTGAATGGGACTGAATGTGTCTGAATGGGACTGGATGGGACTGAATGGGACTGAATGGGACTGAATGGGACTGACTGAATATCAGTCTAAATGGGACTCATCCTGTACCTGTACCTGTTCCCGTGTAACGGGCTCGAGAGGGGCTGAATGGTATCCTCATTCCTCCTGTGTAATTGGCTTGAGAGGGTCTGAATAGGCCTCCAGCTGTTCCTGTACAACAGGTTCGAGAGGGGCTGAATGGTTTCCTCCTATTCCTGTGTAACAGGCTCGAGAGGGGCTGAATGGTTTCCTCCTGTTCCTGTGTAACAGGCTCGAGAGGGGCTGAATGGTTTCCTCCTGTTCCTGTGTAACAGGCTCGAGAGGGGCTGAATGGTTTCCTCCTGTTCCTGTGTAACAGGCTCGAGATGGGCAGAATGGTCCTCCTCCTGTTCACCAGGAATGAGAGGGGCTGAATTGCCTCGTCCTGTTTCTCTAAAACAGATTTGTGAGGGGCTGAGTGACCACCTCCATTTCATTTTGAAGGAGCTCAACAGGGGCTGAATGGACGCATTATGTTCCTGTGTAACAGACTAGAGTGGGGCTGAATGGACTCCACCTGTTCCTGTGTCACAGGCTCGAGAGGAGCTGAATGGCCTCCTCCTGTTCCTGTGTAACAGGTTCGAGAGGGGCTGAATGGGCCTCCTCCTGTTCCTGTGTAAAAGGCTCGAGAGGGGCTGAATGGGCCTCCTCCTGTTCCTGTTTAACAGGTTTGAGAGGGGCTGAATGTGACTGAATTGGTGTGAATGGGACTGAATGTGAATGAATGGGTCTGAATGGGACTGAATGGGACTGAATGTTTCTGAATGGGACTGAATGTGACAGAATGGGACTGAATGGGACTGAATGTGTCTGAATGGGACTGAATGGGACTGAAAGGCACTGAATGGGACTGAATGCGTCTGAATGGGACTGAATGTGTCTGAATGTGACTGAATGGGTCTGAATGGGACTGAATGGGTCTGAATGGGACTGAATGGGACTGAATGTGACTGAATGTGTCTGAATGGGACTGAATGGGTCTGAATGGGACTGAATGGGACTGATTGGGTCTGAATGGGTCTGAATGGGTCTGAATGGGACTGAATGGGTCTGAATGGGACTGAATGGGACTGAATGGGACTGAATGGGTCTGAATGGGACTGAATGGGACTGTCTGAATGGGACTGAATGGGACTGAATGGGTCTGAATGGGACTTAATGGGACCGAATGTGTCGGAATGGGACTGAATGGGTCTGAATGGGACTGATGAATGGGACTGAATGGGTCTGAATGGGTCTGAATGAGACTGAATGGGACTGAATAGGACTGAATGGCTCTGAATGGGACTAAATGACTGACTGAATTGGACTGAATGGGAGTCACTAATAGAGTCTCAATGGGACTGAATGAGACTGAATGGGACTGAATGGGACTGAATGGTACTGAATGGCACTGAATGGCACTGAATGGGAATGAATGGGAATGAATGTGTCTGAATGGGACTGAATGTGTCTGAATGGGACTGAATGGCACTGAACGTCTCTGAATGGGACTGATTGGGACTGAATGGGACTTAATGGCACTGACTGAATGTGTCTGAATGGGACTGAATGGGACTGAATGGGACTGAATGGGTCTGAATGGGACTGAATGGGACTGAATGGGTCTGAATTGGACTGAATGGGTCTGAATGGAACTGATGAATGGGACTGAATGGGACTGAATTGTTCTGAATGGGACTGAATGGGACTGAATGGGTCTGAATGGGACTGAATGGGTCTGAATGGAACTGAATGGGACTGAATGGCTCTGAATGGGACTAAATGACTGACTGAATTGGACTGAATGGGACTCACTAAATGAGTCTCAATGGGACTGAATGAGACTGAATGGGACTGAATGGGACTGAATGGGACTGACTGAATATCAGTCCAAATGCGACTCATCCTGTTCCTGTTCCTGTGTAACAGGCTCGAGATGGGCAGAATGGACTCCTCCTGTTCCTTTGTAACAGGCTCGAGAGGGGCAGAATGGACTCCTCCTTTTCCTGTGTAACATGCTCGAGTGGGGCTGAATGGACTCCTCCTGTTCCTGTGTAACAGACTAGAGGGGGGCTGAATGGCCTCCTCCTGTTCCTGTGTAAAAGGCTCGAGAGGGGCTGAATGGGCCTCCTCCTGTTCCTGTGTAACAGGCTCTAGAGGGGCTGAATGTGACTGAATTGGTGTGAATGCGACTGAATGTGACTGAATGGGTCAGAATGGGATTGAATGGGACTGAATGGGACTGAATGGGACTGAATGTGTCTGAATGGGACTGAATGGCACTGAATGGGATTAACTGGAACTGAATGTGAATGAATGTGACTGAATGGCACTGAGTGGGACTGAATGGGTCTGAATGGGAATGAATGTGTCTGAATGGGACTGAATGGGACTGAATGGGACTGAATGTGACTGAATGTGACTGAATGGCACTGAATGGGACTGAATGGGACTGAATGTGACTGAATGGGACTGAATGGGACTGAATGTGACTGAATGGCACTGAATGGGACTGAATGTGTCTGAATGGGACTGAATGTGTCTGAATGGCACTGACTGAATGTATCTGTATGGGACTGAATGGGACTGACTGAATGTGTCTGAATTGGACTGAATGGGATTGAATGGCACTGAATGTGACTGAATGTGTCTGAATGGGACTGAATGGGACTGAATGGGACTGACTGAATGTGTTTGAATGTGTCTGAATGGGACTGAATGGGACTGAATGGCACTGACTGATTGTGTCTGAAGGTGTCTGAATGGGACTGAATGGCACTGACTGAATGTGTCTGAATGTGACTGAATGGGCTTGAATGGGACTGAATGGGACTGAATGAGACTGAATGTGTCTGAATGGGACTGAATGGGATTGAATGGGACTGAATGGGTCTGAATGGGACTGAATGGGACTGAATGGGACTGAATGGCACTGACTGAATGGGACTGAATGGCACTGACTGAATGTGTCTGAATGGGATTGAATGGGACTGAATGGGACTGAATGGCACTGACTGAATGTGTCTGAATGGGACTGAATGTGTCTGAATGGGACTGAATGGGACTGAATGGCACTGACTGAATGTGTCTAAATGGGACTGAATGGGTCTGAATGGCACTGACTGAATGGGTCTGAATGGGACTGAATGGGTCTGAATGGGACTGAATGTGACTGAATGGGACTGAATGGCACTGACTGAATGGGACTGAATGGCACTGACTGAATGTGTCTGAATGGGATTGAATGGGACTGAATGGGACTGAATGGCACTGACTGAATGTGTCTGAATGGGACTGAATGTGTCTGAATGGGACTGAATGGCACTGAATGAATGTGTCTGAATGGGACTGAATGGGACTGAATGGGACTGAATGTGTCTGAATGGGACTGAATGGGACTGAATGGCACTGACTGAATGTGTCTGAATGGGACAGGCTTGAAGCAACTAACGCTTAATATGTTTTCAAAAAAAGAATGAGACTGTTTAATATAAAACCAGTCAAAAATATAATAACATAGAGAAAGAATTTACATTACATGTTTTAAGATACAGGCAATCAAAACAGCTAACAGAATGCAACTTTAGTACCTGGATAGTGGAATCATGGCAGGACCCCACTGTCACTCATTTGCCTGAATGGGAGTGAATGAATGGTACTGAATGGGACTGAATGGGACTGAATGTGTCTGAATGGGACTGAATGGGACTGAATGTGTCTGAATGGGACTGAATGGGACTGAATGTGTCTGAATGGGACTGAATGGGTCTGAATGGGACTGAATGGGACTGAATGGGACTGAATGGGTCTGAATGGGACTGAATGGGACTGAATGTGTCTGAATGGGACTGAATGGGACTGAATGTGTCTGAATGGGACTGAATGGGACTGAATGTGTCTGAATGGGACTGAATGGGTCTGAATGGGACTGAATGGGACTGAATGGGACTGAATGGGACTGAATGGGTCTGAATGGGACTGAATGGGACTGAATGTGTCTGAATGGGACTGAATGGGACTGAATGTGTCTGAATGGGACTGAATGGGTCTGAATGGGACTGAATGTGTCTGAATGGGACTGAATGGGTCTGAATGGGACTGAATGGGACTGAATGGGACTGAATGGGTCTGAATGGGACTGAATGGGACTGAATGGGACTGAATGTGTCTGAATGGGACTGGATGGGACTGAATGGGACTGAATGGGACAGACTGAATGGGACTGAATGGGACTGAATGGGACTGAATGGGACAGACTGAATATCACTCTAAATGGGACTCATCCTGTACCTGTTCCTGTTCCCGTGTTACGGGCTCGAGAGGGGCTGAATGGTATCCTCATTCCTCCTGTGTAATTGGCTTGAGAGGGTCTGAATAGGCCTCCACCTGTTCCTGTACAACAGGTTCGAGAGGGGCTGAATGGTTTCCTCCTATTCCTGTGTAACAGGCTCGAGAGGGGCTGAATGGTTTCCTCCTGTTCCTGTGTAACAGGCTCGAGAGGGGCTGAATGGTTTCCTCCTGTTCCTGTGTAACAGGCTCGAGATGGGCAGAATGGTCCTCCTCCTGTTCACCAGGAATGAGAGGGGCTGAATTGCCTCGTCCTGTTTCTCTAAAACAGATTTGTGAGGGGCTGAGTGACCTCCTCCATTTCATTTTGAAGGAGCTCAACAGGGGCTGAATGGACGCATTATGTTCCTGTGTAACAGACTAGAGTGGGGCTGAATGGACTCCACCTGTTCCTGTGTCACAGGCTCGAGAGGAGCTGAATGGCCTCCTCCTGTTCCTGTGTAAAAGGCTCGAGAGGGGCTGAATGGGCCTCCTCCTGTTCCTGTTTAACAGGTTTGAGAGGGGCTGAATGTGACTGAATTGGTGTGAATGGGACTGAATGTGAATGAATGGGTCTGAATGGGACTGAATGGGACTGAATGTTTCTGAATGGGACTGAATGTGACAGAATGGGACTGAATGGGACTGAATGTGTCTGAATGGGACTGAATGGGACTGAAAGGCACTGAATGGGACTGAATGCGTCTGAATGGGACTGAATGCGTCTGAATGTGACTGAATGGGTATGAATGGGACTGAATGGGTCTGAATGGGACTGAATGGGACTGAATGTGACTGAATGGGTCTGAATGGGACTGAATGGGTCTGAATGGGACTGATGAATGGGACTGAATGGGACTGAATGGGTCTGAATGGGACTGAATGGGACTGAATGGGACTGAATGGCTCTGAATGGGACTAAATGACTGACTGAATTGGACTGAATGGGAGTCACTAATAGAGTCTCAGTGGGACTGAATGAGACTGAATGGGACTGAATGGGACTGAATGGTACTGAATGGCACTGAATGGCACTGAATGGCACTGAATGGGAATGAATGTGTCTGAATGGGACTGAATGTGTCTGAATGGGACTAAATGGCACTGAACGTCTCTGAATGGGACTGATTGGGACTGAATGGGACTGAATGGGACTTAATGGCACTGACTGAATGTGTCTGAATGGGACTGAATGGGACTGAATGGGACTGAATGGGTCTGAATGGGACTGAATGGGACTGAATGGGTCTGAATGGGACTGAATGGGTCTGAATGGGACTGATGAATGGGACTGAATGGGACTGAATTGTTCTGAATGGGGCTGAATGGGACTGAATGGGTCTGAATGGGACTGAATGGGTCTGAATGGAACTGAATGGGACTGAATGGCTCTGAATGGGACTAAATGACTGACTGAATTGGACTGAATGGGACTCACTAAATGAGTCTCAATGGGACTGAATGAGACTGAATGGGACTGAATGGGACTGAATGGGACTGACTGAATATCAGTCCAAATGCGACTCATCCTGTTCCTGTTCCTGTGTAACAGGCTCGAGAGGGGCAGAATGGACTCCTCCTGTTCCTTTGTAACAGGCTCGAGAGGGGCAGAATGGACGACTCCTTTTCCTGTGTAACATGCTCGAGTGGGGCTGAATGGACTCCTCCTGTTCCTGTGTAACAGACTAGAGGGGGGCTGAATGGCCTCCTCCTGTTCCTGTGTAACAGGCTCTAGAGGGGCTGAATGTGACTGAATTGGTGTGAATGCGACTGAATGTGACTGAATGGGTCAGAATGGGATTGAATGGGACTGAATGGGACTGAATGGGACTGAATGTGTCTGAATGGGACTGAATGGCACTGAATGGGATTAACTGGAACTGAATGTGAATGAATGTGACTGAATGGCACTGAGTGGGACTGAATGGGTCTGAATGGGAATGAATGTGTCTGAATGGGACTGAATGGGACTGAATGTGACTGAATGTGACTGAATGGCACTGAATGGGACTGAATGGGACTGAATGTGACTGAATGGCACTGAATGGGACTGAATGTGTCTGAATGGGACTGAATGTGTCTGAATGGCACTGACTGAATGGGACTGAATGGCACTGACTGAATGTATCTGTATGGGACTGAATGGGACTGACTGAATGTGTCTGAATTGGACTGAATGGGATTGAATGGCACTGAATGTGACTGAATGTGTCTGAATGGGACTGAATGGGACTGAATGGGACTGACTGAATGTGTCTGAATGTGTCTGAATGGGACTGAATGGGACTGAATGGCACTGACTGATTGTGTCTGAATGTGTCTGAATGGGACTGAATGGCACTGACTGAATGTGTCTGAATGTGACTGAATGGGCCTGAATGGGACTGAATGGGACTGAATGAGACTGAATGGGACTGAATGGGACTGAATGGGATTGAATGGGACTGAATGGGACTGAATGGGAAGGAACGGGACTGAATGGGATTAATGGGTTTAAATGGAACTGAATGGGACTGAATTGGACTGAATGGGCCTGAAAGGGACTGAATGGGACTGAATGTGACTGAATGTGTCTGAATGGGACTGAATGGGATTGAAAGTGACTGAATGTGTCTGAATGGGACTGAATGGGACTGAATGTGTCTGAATGGGACTGAGTGTGACTGAATGGGACTTAATGTGTCTGAATGGGACTGAATGTGTCTGAATGGTCTGAATGGGACTGACTGAATGGGTATGAATGGGACTGAATGGGACTGAATGGGTCTGAATGGGACTGAATGGGACTGAATTGGACTGAATGACTGACTGAATTGGACTGAATGGGATGACTGAATGGGTCTGAATGGGACTGAATGGGTCTTAATTGCTCTGAATGGGACTGAATGGGACTGAATGGAACTGAATGGGTCTGAATGGGACAGAATGCGACTGAATGTGTCTGAATGGGGCTGAATGGGACTGAATGACTGATTGAATTGGACTGAATGGGACTGACTGAATGGGGCTGAATGGGACCGAATGACTGATTGAATTGGACTGAATGGGACTGACTGAATGGGTCTGAATGGGACTGAATGGGACTGAATGGGATTGAATGGGTCTGAATGGAACTGCATGGGACTGATTGGGTCTGAATGGGACTGAAAGGGACTGAATGGGTCTGAATGGGACTGAATGGGACTGAATGGCACTGAAAGGGACTAAATGACTGACTGAATTGGACTGAATGGGATTCACTAAATGAGTCTCAATGAGACTGAATGGGACTGAATGGGACTGACTGAATATCAGTCTGAATGGGACTCATCCTGTTCCTGTTCCTGTGTAACAGGCTCGAGAGGGGCTGAATAGACTCCTCCTGTTCCTGTGTAACAGGATCAAGAGGGGCCGAATGGGCCTCCTCCTGTTCCTGTGTAATATGCTCGAGAGGGGTTGAATGGTACTGAATTGTCTGAACGGGTCTGAATGGGACTGAATGGGACTGAATGGGACTGAATGGGACTGACTGTGTCTGAATGGGTCTGAATGGGACTGAATGGGACTGAATGGGACTGAATGGGTCTGAATGGAACTGAATGGGACTGAATGGTTCTGAATAGGACAGAATGGGACAGAATGGGACAGAATGGGACTGAATGTGTCTGAATGGGACTGAATGGCACTGACTGAATGGGTCTGAATGGGACTGAATGGGTCTGAATGGGACTGAATGGGACTGAATGGGGCTGAATGGTACTGACTGAATGGGACTGAATGGCACTGACTGAATGTGTCTGAATGGGACTGAATGGGACTGAAAGGCACTGACTGAATGTGTCTGAATGGGACTGAATGTGTCTGACTGGGACTGAATGGCACTGAATGAATGTGTCTGAATGGGACTGAATGGGACTGAATGGGACTGAATGTGTCTGAATGGGACTGAATGGGACTGAATGGCACTGACTGAATGTGTCTGAATGGGACAGGCTTGAAGCAACTAACGCTTAATATGTTTTCAAAAAAAGAATGAGACTGTTTAATATAAAACCAGTCAAAAATATAATAACATACAGAAAGAATTTACATTACATGTTTTAAGATACAGGCAATCAAAACAGCTAACAGAATGCAACTTTAGTACCTGTATAGTGGAATCATTTCAGGACCCCACTGTCACTCATTTGCCTGAATGGGATTGAATGAATGGTACTGAATGGGACTGAATGGGACTGAATGTGTCTGAATGGGACTGAATGGGACTGAATGTGTCTGAATGGGACTGAATGGGACTGAATGTGTCTGAATGGGACTGAATGGGACTGAATGTGTCTGAATGGGACTGAATGGGTCTGAATGGGACTGAATGGGACTGAATGGGACTGAATGGGTCTGAATGGGACTGAATGGGACTGAATGTGTCTGAATGGGACTGAATGGGACTGAATGTGTCTGAATGGGACTGAATGGGTCTGAATGGGACTGAATGTGTCTGAATGGGACTGAATGGGACTGAATGTGTCTGAATGGGACTGAATGTGTCTGAATGGGACTGAATGGGTCTGAATGGGACTGAATGTGTCTGAATGGGACTGAATGGGACTGAATGTGTCTGAATGGGACTGAATGGGTCTGAATGGGACTGAATGGGACAGAATGGGACTGAATGGGTCTGAATGGGACTGAATGGGACTGAATGTGTCTGAATGGGACTGAATGGGTCTGAATGGGACTGAATGGGACTGAATGGGTCTGAATGGGACTGAATGGGACTGAATGTGTCTGAATGGGACTGAATGGGTCTGAATGGGACTGAATGGGACTGAATGGGACTGAATGGGTCTGAATGGGACTGAATGGGACTGAATGGGACTGAATGTGTCTGAATGGGACTGGATGGTACTGAATGTGTCTGAATGGGACTGAATGGGACTGAATGTGTCTGAATGGGACTGGATGGGACTGAATGTGTCTGAATGGGACTGAATGGGACTGAATGTGTCTGAATGGGACTGAGTGTGACTGAATGGGACTTAATGTGTCTGAATGGGACTGAATGGGACTGATTGGGACTGAATGTGTCTGAATGGGTCTGAATGGGACTGACTGAATGGGTATGAATGGGACTGAATGGGACTGAATGGGTCTGAATGGGACTGAATGGGACTGAATTGGACTGAATGACTGACTGAATTGGACTGAATGGGATGACTGAATGGGTCTGAATGGGACTGAATGGGACTGAATGTGTCTGAATGGGACTGAATGGGTCTGAATGGGACTGAATGTGACTGAATGGGACTGAATGGGTCTGAATGGGACTGAATGGGACTGAATGTGTCTGAATGGGACTGAATGGGACTGAATGTGTCTGAATGGGACTGAATGGGTCTGAATGGGACTGAATGTGTCTGAATGGGACTGAATGGGACTGAATGTGTCTGAATGGGACTGAATGTGTCTGAATGGGACTGAATGGGTCTGAATGGGACTGAATGTGTCTGAATGGGACTGAATGGGACTGAATGTGTCTGAATGGGACTGAATGGGTCTGAATGGGACTGAATGGGACAGGATGGGACTGAATGGGTCTGAATGGGACTGAATGGGACTGAATGTGTCTGAATGGGACTGAATGGGTCTGAATGGGACTGAATGGGACTGAATGGGTCTGAATGGGACTGAATGGGACTGAATGTGTCTGAATGGGACTGAATGGGTCTGAATGGGACTGAATGGGACTGAATGGGTCTGAATGGGACTGAATGGGACTGAATGTGTCTGAATGGGACTGAATGGGTCTGAATGGGACTGAATGGGACTGAATGGGACTGAATGGGTCTGAATGGGACTGAATGGGACTGAATGGGACTGAATGTGTCTGAATGGGACTGGATGGTACTGAATGTGTCTGAATGGGACTGAATGGGACTGAATGTGTCTGAATGGGACTGGATGGGACTGAATGTGTCTGAATGGGACTGAATGGGACTGAATGTGTCTGAATGGGACTGAGTGTGACTGAATGGGACTTAATGTGTCTGAATGGGACTGAATGGGACTGATTGGGACTGAATGTGTCTGAATGGGTCTGAATGGGACTGACTGAATGGGTATGAATGGGACTGAATGGGACTGAATGGGTCTGAATGGGACTGAATGGGACTGAATTGGACTGAATGTGTCTGAATGGGACTGAATGGGACTGAATGTGTCTGAATGGGACTGAATGGGTCTGAATGGGACTGAATGTGACTGAATGGGACTGAATGGGTCTGAATGGGACTGAATGGGACTGAATGTGTCTGAATGGGACTGAATGGGTCTGAATGGGACTGAATGTGACTGAATGGGACTGAATGGGTCTGAATGGGACTGAATGGGACTGAATGTGTCTGAATGGGACTGAATGGGACTGAATGTGTCTGAATGGGACTGAATGGGTCTGAATGGGACTGAATGTGTCTGAATGGGACTGAATGGGACTGAATGTGTCTGAATGGGACTGAATGTGTCTGAATGGGACTGAATGGGTCTGAATGGGACTGAATGTGTCTGAATGGGACTGAATGGGACTGAATGTGTCTGAATGGGACTGAATGGGTCTGAATGGGACTGAATGGGACAGAATGGGACTGAATGGGTCTGAATGGGACTGAATGGGACTGAATGTGTCTGAATGGGACTGAATGGGTCTGAATGGGACTGAATGGGACTGAATGGGTCTGAATGGGACTGAATGGGACTGAATGTGTCTGAATGGGACTGAATGGGTCTGAATGGGACTGAATGGGACTGAATGGGACTGAATGGGTCTGAATGGGACTGAATGGGACTGAATGGGACTGAATGTGTCTGAATGGGACTGGATGGTACTGAATGTGTCTGAATGGGACTGAATGGGACTGAATGTGTCTGAATGGGACTGGATGGGACTGAATGTGTCTGAATGGGACTGAATGGGACTGAATGTGTCTGAATGGGACTGAGTGTGACTGAATGGGACTTAATGTGTCTGAATGGGACTGAATGGGACTGATTGGGACTGAATGTGTCTGAATGGGTCTGAATGGGACTGACTGAATGGGTATGAATGGGACTGAATGGGACTGAATGGGTCTGAATGGGACTGAATGGGACTGAATTGGACTGAATGACTGACTGAATTGGACTGAATGGGATGACTGAATGGGTCTGAATGGGACTGAATGGGACTGAATGGGTCTTAATTGCTCTGAATGGGACTGAATGGGACTGAATGGAACTGAATGGGTCTGAATAGGACTGAATGGGACAGAATGGAACTGAATGGGTCTGAATAGGACTGAATGGGTCAGAATGCGACTGAATGTGTCTGAATGGGGCTGAATGGGACTGAATGACTGATTGAATTGGACTGAATGGGACTGACTGAATGGGGCTGAATGGGACTGAATGACTGATTGAATTGGACTGAATGGGACTGACTGAATGGGTCTGAATGGAACTGAATGGGACTGAATGGGATTGAATGGGTCTGAATGGAACTGCATGGGACTGATTGGGTCTGAATGGGACTGAAAGGGACTGAATGGGTCTGAATGGGACTGAATGGGACTGAATGGCACTGAAAGGGACTAAATGACTGACTGAATTGGACTGAATGGGATTCACTAAATGAGTCTCAATGAGACTGAATGGGACTGAATGGGACTGACTGAATATCAGTCTGAATGGGACTCATCCTGTTCCTGTTCCTGTGTAACAGGCTCGAGAGGGGCTGAATAGACTCCTCCTGTTCCTGTGTAACAGGATCAAGAGGGGCCGAATGGGCCTCCTCCTGTTCCTGTGTAATATGCTCGAGAGGGGTTGAATGGTACTGAATTGTCTGAACGGGTCTGAATAGGACTGAATGGGACAGAATGGGACTGAATGTGTCTGAATGGGACTGAATGGGTCTGAATGGCACTGACTGAATGGGTCTGAATGGGACTGAATGGGTCTGAATGGGACTGAATGGGACTGAATGGGACTGAATGGCACTGACTGAATGGGACTGAATGGCACTGACTGAATGTGTCTGAATGGGATTGAATGGGACTGAATGGGACTGAATGGCACTGACTGAATGTGTCTGAATGGGACTGAATGTGTCTGAATGGGACTGAATGGGACTGAATGGCACTGACTGAATGTGTCTAAATGGGACTGAATGGGTCTGAATGGCACTGACTGAATGGGTCTGAATGGGACTGAATGGGTCTGAATGGGACTGAATGTGACTGAATGGGACTGAATGGCACTGACTGAATGGGACTGAATGGCACTGACTGAATGTGTCTGAATGGGATTGAATGGGACTGAATGGGACTGAATGGCACTGACTGAATGTGTCTGAATGGGACTGAATGTGTCTGAATGGGACTGAATGGCACTGAATGAATGTGTCTGAATGGGACTGAATGGGACTGAATGGGACTGAATGTGTCTGAATGGGACTGAATGGGACTGAATGGCACTGACTGAATGTGTCTGAATGGGACAGGCTTGAAGCAACTACCGCTTAATATGTTTTCAAAAAAAGAATGAGACTGTTTAATATAAAACCAGTCAAAAATATAATAACATAGAGAAAGAATTTACATTACATGTTTTAAGATACAGGCAATCAAAACAGCTAACAGAATGCAACTTTAGTACCTGGATAGTGGAATCATGGCAGGACCACAACTGTCACTCATTTGCCTGAATGGGAGTGAATGAATGGTACTGAATGGGACTGAATGGGACTGAATGTGTCTGAATGGGACTGAATGGGACTGAATGTGTCTGAATGGGACTGAATGGGACTGAATGTGTCTGAATGGGACTGAATGGGTCTGAATGGGACTGAATGGGACTGAATGGGACTGAATGGGTCTGAATGGGACTGAATGGGACTGAATGTGTCTGAATGGGACTGAATGGGACTGAATGTGTCTGAATGGGACTGAATGGGACTGAATGTGTCTGAATGGGACTGAATGGGTCTGAATGGGACTGAATGGGACTGAATGGGACTGAATGGGTCTGAATGGGACTGAATGGGACTGAATGTGTCTGAATGGGACTGAATGGGACTGAATGTGTCTGAATGGGACTGAATGGGTCTGAATGGGACTGAATGTGTCTGAATGGGACTGAATGGGTCTGAATGGGACTGAATGGGACTGAATGGGACTGAATGGGTCTGAATGGGACTGAATGGGACTGAATGGGACTGAATGTGTCTGAATGGGACTGGATGGTACTGAATGTGTCTGAATGTGTCTGAATGGGACTGAATGTGTCTGAATGGGACTGGATGGGACTGAATGGGACTGAATGGGACAGACTGAATGGGACTGAATGGGACTGACTGAATATCAGTCTAAATGGGACTCATCCTGTACCTGTTCCTGTTCCCGTGTTACGGGCTCGAGAGGGGCTGAATGGTATCCTCATTCCTCCTGTGTAATTGGCTTGAGAGGGTCTGAATAGGCCTCCACCTGTTCCTGTACAACAGGTTCGAGAGGGGCTGAATGGTTTCCTCCTATTCCTGTGTAACAGGCTCGAGAGGGGCTGAATGGTTTCCTCCTGTTCCTGTGTAACAGGCTCGAGAGGGGCTGAATGGTTTCCTCCTGTTCCTGTGTAACAGGCTCGAGATGGGCAGAATGGTCCTCCTCCTGTTCACCAGGAATGAGAGGGGCTGAATTGCCTCGTCCTGTTTCTCTAAAACAGATTTGTGAGGGGCTGAGTGACCTCCTCCATTTCATTTTGAAGGAGCTCAACAGGGGCTGAATGGACGCATTATGTTCCTGTGTAACAGACTAGAGTGGGGCTGAATGGACTCCATCTGTTCCTGTGTCACAGGCTCGAGAGGAGCTGAATGGCCTCCTCCTGTTCCTGTGTAAAAGGCTCGAGAGGGGCTGAATGGGCCTCCTCCTGTTCCTGTTTAACAGGTTTGAGAGGGGCTGAATGTGACTGAATTGGTGTGAATGGGACTGAATGTGAATGAATGGGTCTGAATGGGACTGAATGGGACTGAATGTTTCTGAATGGGACTGAATGTGACAGAATGGGACTGAATGGGACTGAATGTGTCTGAATGGGACTGAATGGGACTGAAAGGCACTGAATGGGACTGAATGCGTCTGAATGGGACTGAATGCGTCTGAATGTGACTGAATGGGTATGAATGGGACTGAATGGGTCTGAATGGGACTGAATGGGACTGAATGTGACTGAATGGGTCTGAATGGGACTGAATGGGTCTGAATGGGACTGATGAATGGGACTGAATGGGACTGAATGCGTCTGAATGGGACTGAATGGGACTGAATGGGACTGAATGGCTCTGAATGGGACTAAATGACTGACTGAATTGGACTGAATGGGAGTCACTAATAGAGTCTCAATGGGACTGAATGAGACTGAATGGGACTGAATGGGACTGAATGGTACTGAATGGCACTGAATGGCACTGAATGGCACTGAATGGGAATGAATGTGTCTGAATGGGACTGAATGTGTCTGAATGGGACTAAATGGCACTGAACGTCTCTGAATGGGACTGATTGGGACTGAATGGGACTGAATGGGACTTAATGGCACTGACTGAATGTGTCTGAATGGGACTGAATGGGACTGAATGGGACTGAATGGGTCTGAATGGGACTGAATGGGACTGAATGGGTCTGAATGGGACTGAATGGGTCTGAATGGGACTGATGAATGGGACTGAATGGGACTGAATTGTTCTGAATGGGGCTGAATGGGACTGAATGGGTCTGAATGGGACTGAATGGGTCTGAATGGAACTGAATGGGACTGAATGGCTCTGAATGGGACTAAATGACTGACTGAATTGGACTGAATGGGACTCACTAAATGAGTCTCAATGGGACTGAATGAGACTGAATGGGACTGAATGGGACTGAATGGGACTGACTGAATATCAGTCCAAATGCGACTCATCCTGTTCCTGTTCCTGTGTAACAGGCTCGAGAGGGGCAGAATGGACTCCTCCTGTTCCTTTGTAACAGGCTCGAGAGGGGCAGAATGGACGACTCCTTTTCCTGTGTAACATGCTCGAGTGGGGCTGAATGGACTCCTCCTGTTCCTGTGTAACAGACTAGAGGGGGGCTGAATGGCCTCCTCCTGTTCCTGTGTAAAAGGCTCGAGAGGGGCTGAATGGGCCTCCTCCTGTTCCTGTGTAACAGGCTCTAGAGGGGCTGAATGTGACTGAATTGGTGTGAATGCGACTGAATGTGACTGAATGGGTCAGAATGGGATTGAATGGGACTGAATGGGACTGAATGGGACTGAATGTGTCTGAATGGGACTGAATGGCACTGAATGGGATTAACTGGAACTGAATGTGAATGAATGTGACTGAATGGCACTGAGTGGGACTGAATGGGTCTGAATGGGAATGAATGTGTCTGAATGGGACTGAATGGGACTGAATGTGACTGAATGTGACTGAATGGCACTGAATGGGACTGAATGGGACTGAATGTGACTGAATGGGACTGAATGGGACTGAATGTGACTGAATGGCACTGAATGGGACTGAATGTGTCTGAATGGGACTGAATGTGTCTGAATGGCACTGACTGAATGGGACTGAATGGCACTGACTGAATGTATCTGTATGGGACTGAATGGGACTGACTGAATGTGTCTGAATTGGACTGAATGGGATTGAATGGCACTGAATGTGACTGAATGTGTCTGAATGGGACTGAATGGGACTGAATGGGACTGACTGAATGTGTCTGAATGTGTCTGAATGGGACTGAATGGGACTGAATGGCACTGACTGAATGTGTCTGAATGTGACTGAATGGGCCTGAATGGGACTGAATGGGACTGAATGAGACTGAATGTGTCTGAATGGGACTGAATGGGATTGAATGGGACTGAATGGGACTGAATGGGAAGGAACGGGACTGAATGGGATTAATGGGTTTAAATGGAACTGAATGGGACTGAATTGGACTGAATGGCCCTGAAAGGGACTGAATGGGACTGAATGTGACTGAATGTGTCTGAATGGGACTGAATGGGATTGAAAGTGACTGAATGTGTCTGAATGGGACTGAATGTGTCTGAATGGGACTGAGTGTGACTGAATGGGACTTAATGTGTCTGAATGGGACTGAATGTGTCTGAATGGGTCTGAATGGGACTGACTGAATGGGTATGAATGGGACTGAATGGGACTGAATGGGTCTGAATGGGACTGAATGGGACTGAATGGGTCTTAATTGCTCTGAATGGGACTGAATGGGACTGAATGGAACTGAATGGGTCTGAATAGGACTGAATGGGACAGAATGCGACTGAATGTGTCTGAATGGGGCTGAATGGGACTGAATGACTGATTGAATTGGACTGAATGGGACTGACTGAATGGGTCTGAATGGGACTGAATGGGACTGAATGGGATTGAATGGGTCTGAATGGAACTGCATGGGACTGATTGGGTCTGAATGGGACTGAAAGGGACTGAATGGGTCTGAATGGGACTGAATGGGACTGAATGGCACTGAAAGGGACTAAATGACTGACTGAATTGGACTGAATGGGATTCACTAAATGAGTCTCAATGAGACTGAATGGGACTGAATGGGACTGACTGAATATCAGTCTGAATGGGACTCATCCTGTTCCTGTTCCTGTGTAACAGGCTCGAGAGGGGCTGAATAGACTCCTCCTGTTCCTGTGTAACAGGATCAAGAGGGGCCGAATGGGCCTCCTCCTGTTCCTGTGTAATATGCTCGAGAGGGGTTGAATGGTACTGAATTGTCTGAACGGGTCTGAATGGGACTGAATGGGACTGAATGGGACTGAATGGGACTGACTGTGTCTGAATGGGTCTGAATGGGACTGAATGGGACTGAATGGGACTGAATGGGTCTGAATGGATCTGAATGGGACTGAATGGTTCTGAATAGGACAGAATGGGACAGAATGGGACAGAATGGGACTGAATGTGTCTGAATGGGACTGAATGGCACTGAATGGCACTGACTGAATGTGTCTAAATGGGAATGAATGGGTCTGAATGGCACTGACTGAATGGGTCTGAATGGGACTGAATGGGTCTGAATGGGACTGAATGGGACTGAATGGGGCTGAATGGCACTGACTGAATGGGACTGAATGGGGCTGAATGGCACTGACTGAATGTGTCTGAATGGGATTGAATGGGACTGAATGGGACTGAAAGGCACTGACTGAATGTGTCTGAATGGGACTGAATGTGTCTGAATGGGACTGAATGGCACTGAATGAATGTGTCTGAATGGGACTGAATGGGACTGAATGGGACTGAATGTGTCTGAATGGGACTGAATGGGACTGAATGGCACTGACTGAATGTGTCTGAATGGGACAGGCTTGAAGCAACTAACGCTTAATATGTTTTCAAAAAAAGAATGAGACTGTTTAATATAAAACCAGTCAAAAATATAATAACATACAGAAAGAATTTACATTACATGTTTTAAGATACAGGCAATCAAAACAGCTAACAGAATGCAACTTTAGTACCTGGATAGTGGAATCATTTCAGGACCCCACTGTCACTCATTTGCCTGAATGGGAGTGAATGAATGGTACTGAATGGGACTGAATGGGACTGAATGTGTCTGAATGGGACTGAATGGGACTGAATGTGTCTGAATGGGACTGAATGTGTCTGAATGGGACTGAATGGGTCTGAATGGGACTGAATGGGACTGAATGTGTCTGAATGGGACTGAATGGGACTGAATGTGTCTGAATGGGACTGAATGGGTCTGAATGGGACTGAATGTGACTGAATGGGACTGAATGGGTCTGAATGGGACTGAATGGGACTGAATGTGTCTGAATGGGACTGAATGGGACTGAATGTGTCTGAATGGGACTGAATGGGTCTGAATGGGACTGAATGTGTCTGAATGGGACTGAATGGGACTGAATGTGTCTGAATGGGACTGAATGTGTCTGAATGGGACTGAATGGGTCTGAATGGGACTGAATGTGTCTGAATGGGACTGAATGGGACTGAATGTGTCTGAATGGGACTGAATGGGTCTGAATGGGACTGAATGGGA
The DNA here is from genome assembly GCF_964194155.1 of Cetorhinus maximus. NCBI lineage: Eukaryota > Metazoa > Chordata > Chondrichthyes > Lamniformes > Cetorhinidae > Cetorhinus > Cetorhinus maximus. Next base: position 14,247 of record NW_027598267.1, on the reverse strand, counting down.
CAGAATGGGACTGAATGGGTCTGAATGGGACTGAATGGGACTGAATGTGTCTGAATGGGACTGAATGGGTCTGAATGGGACTGAATGGGACTGAATGGGTCTGAATGGGACTGAATGGGACTGAATGTGTCTGAATGGGACTGAATGGGACTGAATGGGACTGAATGGGACTGAATGGGACTGAATGGGACTGAATGGGTCTGAATGGGACTGAATGGGACTGAATGGGACTGAATGTGTCTGAATGGGACTGGATGGGACTGAATGGGACTGAATGGGACTGAATGGGACAGACTGAATGGGACTGAATGGGACTGACTGAATATCAGTCTAAATGGGACTCATCCTGTACCTGTTCCTGTTCCCGTGTAACGGGCTCGAGAGGGGCTGAATGGTATCCTCATTCCTCCTGTGTAATTGGCTTGAATGGGTCTGAATAGGCCTCCACCTGTTCCTGTACAACAGGTTCGAGAGGGGCTGAATGGTTTCCTCCTATTCCTGTGTAACAGGCTCGAGAGGGGCTGAATGGTTTCCTCCTGTTCCTGTGTAACAGGCTCGAGAGGGGCTGAATGGTTTCCTCCTGTTCCTGTGTAACAGGCTCGAGAAGGGCTGAATGGTTTCCTCCTGTTCCTGTGTAACAGGCTCGAGATGGGCAGAATGGTCCTCCTCCTGTTCACCAGGAATGAGAGGGGCTGAATTGCCTCGTCCTGTTTCTCTAAAACAGATTTGTGAGGGGCTGAGTGACCTCCTCCATTTCATTTTGAAGGAGCTCAACAGGGGCTGAATGGACGCATTATGTTCCTGTGTAACAGACTAGAGAGGGGCTGAATGGACTCCACCTGTTCCTGTGTCACAGGCTCGAGAGGAGCTGAATGGCCTCCTCCTGTTCCTGTGTAAAAGGCTCGAGAGGGGCTGAATGGACCTCCTCCTGTTCCTGTTTAACAGGTTTGAGAGGGGCTGAATGTGACTGAATTGGTGTGAATGGGACTGAATGTGAATGAATGGGTCTGAATGGGACTGAATGGGACTGAATGTTTCTGAATGGGACTGAACGTGACAGAATGGGACTGAATGGGACTGAATGTGTCTGAATGGGACTGAATGGGACTGAATGGGTCTGAATGGGTCTGAATGAGACTGAATGGGACTGAATAGGACTGAATGGCTCTGAATGGGACTAAATGACTGACTGAATTGGACTGAATGGGAGTCACTAATAGAGTCTCAATGGGACTGAATGAGACTGAATGGGACTGAATGGGACTGAATGGTACTGAATGGCACTGAATGGCACTGAATGGGAATGAATGGGAATGAATGTGTCTGAATGGGACTGAATGTGTCTGAATGGGACTGAATGGCACTGAACGTCTCTGAATGGGACTGATTGGGACTGAATGGGACTGAATGGGACGTAATGGCACTGAATGAATGTGTCTGAATGGGACTGAATGGGACTGAATGGGACTGAATGGGTCTGAATGGGACTGATTGGGACTGAATGGGTCTGAATGGGACTGAATGGGTCTGAATGGAACTGATGAATGGGACTGAATGGGACTGAATTGTTCTGAATGGGGCTGAATGGGACTGAATGGGTCTGAATGGGACTGAATGGGTCTGAATGGAACTGAATGGGACTGAATGGCTCTGAATGGGACTAAATGACTGACTGAATTGGACTGAATGGGACTCACTAAATGAGTCTCAATGGGGCTGAATGGGACTGAATGAGACTGAATGGGACTGAATGGGACTGAATGGGACTGACTGAATATCAGTCCAAATGTGACTCATCCTGTTCCTGTTCCTGTGTAACAGGCTCGAGAGGGGCAGAATGGACTCCTCCTGTTCCTTTGTAACAGGCTCGAGAGGGGCAGAATGGACGACTCCTTTTCCTGTGTAACATGCTCGAGTGGGGCTGAATGGACTCCTCCTGTTCCTGTGTAACAGACTAGAGGGGGGCTGAATGGCCTCCTCCTGTTCCTGTGTAAAAGGCTCGAGAGGGGCTGAATGGGCCTCCTCCTGTTCCTGTGTAACAGGCTCTAGAGGGGCTGAATGTGACTGAATTGGTGTGAATGCGACTGAATGTGACTGAATGGGTCAGAATGGGATTGAATGGGACTGAATGGGACTGAATGGGACTGAATGTGTCTGAATGGGACTGAATGGCACTGAATGGGTATAACTGGAACTGAATGTGAATGAATGTGACTGAATGGCACTGAGTGGGACTGAATGGGTCTGAATGGGAATGAATGTGTCTGAATGGGACTGAATGGGACTGAATGGGACTGAATGTGACTGAATGTGACTGAATGTGACTGAATGGGACTGAATGGGACTGAATGTGACTGAATGGGACTGAATGGGACTGAATGTGACTGAATGGCACTGAATGGGACTGAATGTGTCTGAATGGGACTGAATGTGTCTGAATGGCACTGACTGAATGTATCTGTATGGGACTGAATGGGATTGAATGGCACTGAATGTGACTGAATGTGTCTGAATGGGACTGAATGGGACTGAATGAATGTGTCTGAATTGGACTGAATGGGATTGAATGGCACTGAATGTGACTGAATGTGTCTGAATGGGACTGAATGGGACTGAATGGGACTGACTGAATGTGTCTGAATTGGACTGAATGGGATTGAATGGCACTGAATGTGACTGAATGTGTCTGAATGGGACTGAATGGGACTGAATGGGACTGACTGAATGTGTCTGAATGTGTCTGAATGGGACTGAATGGGACTGAATGGCACTGACTGATTGTGTCTGAATGTGTCTGAATGGGACTGAATGGCACTGACTGAATGTGTCTGAATGTGACTGAATGGGCCTGAATGGGACTGAATGGGACTGAATGAGACTGAATGTGTCTGAATGGGACTGAATGGGATTGAATGGGACTGAATGGGACTGAATGGGAAGGAACGGGACTGAATGGGATTAATGGGTTTAAATGGAACTGAATGGGACTGAATTGGACTGAATGGGCCTGAAAGGGACTGAATGGGACTGAATGTGACTGAATGTGTCTGAATGGGACTGAATGGGATTGAAAGTGACTGAATGTGTCTGAATGGGACTGAATGGGACTGAATGTGTCTGAATGGGACTGAGTGTGACTGAATGGGACTTAATGTGTCTGAATGGGACTGAATGGGACTGATTGGGACTGAATGTGTCTGAATGGGTCTGAATGGGACTGACTGAATGGGTATGAATGGGACTGAATGGGACTGAATGGGTCTGAATGGGACTGAATGGGACTGAATTGGACTGAATGACTGACTGAATTGGACTGAATGGGATGACTGAATGGGTCTGAATGGGACTGAATGGGACTGAATGGGTCTTAATTGCTCTGAATGGGACTGAATGGGACTGAATGGAACTGAATGGGTCTGAATAGGACTGAATGGGACAGAATGCGACTGAATGTGTCTGAATGGAGCTGAATGGGACTGAATGACTGATTGAATTGGACTGAATGGGACTGACTGAATGGGTCTGAATGGGACTGAATGGGACTGAATGGGACTGAATGGGTCTGAATAGGACTGAATGGGACAGAATGGGACTGAATGGGACTGAATGTGTCTGAATGGGACTGAATGGGACTGAATGGCACTGACTGAATGTGTCTAAATGGGAATGAATGGGTCTGAATGGCACTGACTGAATGGGTCTGAATGGGACTGAATGGGTCTGAATGGGACTGAATGTGTCTGAATGGGACTGAATGGCACTGACTGAATGGGACTGAATGGCACTGACTGAATGTGTCTGAATGGGATTGAATGGGACTGAATGGGACTGAATGGCACTGACTGAATGTGTCTGAATGGGACTGAATGTGTCTGAATGGGACTGAATGGGACTGAATGGCACTGACTGAATGTGTCTAAATGGGACTGAATGGGTCTGAATGGCACTGACTGAATGGGTCTGAATGGGACTGAATGGGTCTGAATGGGACTGAATGTGACTGAATGGGACTGAATGGCACTGACTGAATGGGACTGAATGGCACTGACTGAATGTGTCTGAATGGGATTGAATGGGACTGAATGGGACTGAATGGCACTGACTGAATGTGTCTGAATGGGACTGAATGTGTCTGAATGGGACTGAATGGCACTGAATGAATGTGTCTGAATGGGACTGAATGGGACTGAATGGGACTGAATGTGTCTGAATGGGACTGAATGGGACTGAATGGCACTGACTGAATGTGTCTGAATGGGACAGGCTTGAAGCAACTAACGCTTAATATGTTTTCAAAAAAAGAATGAGACTGTTTAATATAAAACCAGTCAAAAATATAATAACATACAGAAAGAATTTACATTACATGTTTTAAGATACAGGCAATCAAAACAGCTAACAGAATGCAACTTTAGTACCTGGATAGTGGAATCATGGCAGGACCCCACTGTCACTCATTTGCCTGAATGGGAGTGAATGAATGGTACTGAATGGGATTGAATGGGACTGAATGTGTCTGAATGGGACTGAATGGGACTGAATGTGTCTGAATGGGACTGAATGGGACTGAATGTGTCTGAATGGGACTGAATGGGTCTGAATGGGACTGAATGGGACTGAATGGGACTGAATGGGTCTGAATGGGACTGAATGGGACTGAATGTGTCTGAATGGGACTGAATGGGACTGAATGTGTCTGAATGGGACTGAATGGGACTGAATGTGTCTGAATGGGACTGAATGGGTCTGAATGGGACTGAATGGGACTGAATGGGACTGAATGGGACTGAATGGGTCTGAATGGGACTGAATGGGACTGAATGTGTCTGAATGGGACTGAATGGGACTGAATGTGTCTGAATGGGACTGAATGGGTCTGAATGGGACTGAATGTGTCTGAATGGGACTGAATGGGACTGAATGGGACTGAATGGGTCTGAATGGGACTGAATGGGACTGAATGGGACTGAATGTGTCTGAATGGGACTGGATGGTACTGAATGTGTCTGAATGGGACTGAATGGGACTGAATGTGTCTGAATGGGACTGGATGGGACTGAATGGGACTGAATGGGACAGACTGAATGGGACTGAATGGGACTGACTGAATATCACTCTAAATGGGACTCATCCTGTACCTGTTCCTGTTCCCGTGTTACGGGCTCGAGAGGGGCTGAATGGTATCCTCATTCCTCCTGTGTAATTGGCTTGAGAGGGTCTGAATAGGCCTCCACCTGTTCCTGTACAACAGGTTCGAGAGGGGCTGAATGGTTTCCTCCTATTCCTGTGTAACAGGCTCGAGAGGGGCTGAATGGTTTCCTCCTGTTCCTGTGTAACAGGCTCGAGATGGGCAGAATGGTCCTCCTCCTGTTCACCAGGAATGAGAGGGGCTGAATTGCCTCGTCCTGTTTCTCTAAAACAGATTTGTGAGGGGCTGAGTGACCTCCTCCATTTCATTTTGAAGGAGCTCAACAGGGGCTGAATGGACGCATTCTGTTCCTGTGTAACAGACTAGAGTGGGGCTGAATGGACTCCACCTGTTCCTGTGTCACAGGCTCGAGAGGAGCTGAATGGCCTCCTCCTGTTCCTGTGTAAAAGGCTCGAGAGGGGCTGAATGGGCCTCCTCCTGTTCCTGTTTAACAGGTTCGAGAGGGGCTGAATGTGACTGAATTGGTGTGAATGGGACTGAATGTGAATGAATGGGTCTGAATGGGACTGAATGGGACTGAATGTTTCTGAATGGGACTGAATGTGACTGAATGGGTCTGAATGTGACTGAATTGTTCTGAATGGGACTGAATGGGACTGAATGTGTCTGAATGGGACTGAATGGGACTGAAAGGCACTGAATGGGACTGAATGCGTCTGAATGGGACTGAATGCGTCTGAATGTGACTGAATGGGTATGAATGGGACTGAATGGGTCTGAATGGGACTGAATGGGACTGAATGTGACTGAATGGGTCTGAATGGGACTGAATGGGTCTGAATGGGACTGATGAATGGGACTGAATGGGACTGAATGGGTCTGAATGGGTCTGAATGGGACTGAATGGGACTGAATGGGACTGAATGGCTCTGAATGGGACTAAATGACTGACTGAATTGGACTGAATGGGAGTCACTAATAGAGTCTCAATGGGACTGAATGAGACTGAATGGGACTGAATGGGACTGAATGGTACTGAATGGCACTGAATGGCACTGAATGGGAATGAATGGGAATGAATGTGTCTGAATGGGACTGAATGTGTCTGAATGGGACTAAATGGCACTGAACGTCTCTGAATGGGACTGATTGGGACTGAATGGGACTGAATGGGACTTAATGGCACTGACTGAATGTGTCTGAATGGGACTGAATGGGACTGAATGGGACTGAATGGGTCTGAATGGGACTGAATGGGACTGAATGGGTCTGAATGGGACTGAATGGGTCTGAATGGGACTGATGAATGGGACTGAATGGGACTGAATTGTTCTGAATGGGGCTGAATGGGACTGAATGGGTCTGAATGGGACTGAATGGGTCTGAATGGTACTGAATGGGACTGAATGGCTCTGAATGGGACTAAATGACTGACTGAATTGGACTGAATGGGACTCACTAAATGAGTCTCAATGGGACTGAATGAGACTGAATGGGACTGAATGGGACTGAATGGGACTGACTGAATATCAGTCCAAATGCGACTCATCCTGTTCCTGTTCCTGTGTAACAGGCTCGAGAGGGGCAGAATGGACTCCTCCTGTTCCTTTGTAACAGGCTCGAGAGGGGCAGAATGGACGACTCCTTTTCCTGTGTAACATGCTCGAGTGGGGCTGAATGGACTCCTCCTGTTCCTGTGTAACAGACTAGAGGGGGGCTGAATGGCCTCCTCCTGTTCCTGTGTAAAAGGCTCGAGAGGGGCTGAATGGGCCTCCTCCTGTTCCTGTGTAACAGGCTCTAGAGGGGCTGAATGTGACTGAATTGGTGTGAATGCGACTGAATGTGACTGAATGGGTCAGAATGGGATTGAATGGGACTGAATGGGACTGAATGGGACTGAATGTGACTGAATGGGACTGAATGGCACTGAATGGGACTGAATGGGTCTGAATGGGACTGATGAATGGGACTGAATGGGACTGAATGGGTCTGAATGGGACTGAATGGGATTGAATGGGACTGAATGGGACTGAATGGGAAGGAACGGGACTGAATGGGATTAATGGGTTTAAATGGAACTGAATGGGACTGAATTGGACTGAATGGGCCTGAAAGGGACTGAATGGGACTGAATGTGACTGAATGTGTCTGAATGGGACTGAATGGGATTGAAAGTGACTGAATGTGTCTGAATGGGACTGAATGGGACTGAATGTGTCTGAATGGGACTGAATGTGACTGAATGGGACTTAATGTGTCTGAATGGGACTGAATGTGTCTGAATGGGTATGAATGGGACTGAATGGGACTGAATGGGTCTGAATGGGACTGAATGGGACTGAATGGGTCTTAATTGCTCTGAATGGGTCTGAATGGGACTGAATGGGACTGAATGGGTCTTAATTGCTCTGAATGGGACTGAATGGAACTGAATGGGTCTGAATAGGACTGAATGGGACAGAATGCGACTGAATGTGTCTGAATGGGGCTGAATGGGACTGAATGACTGATTGAATTGGACTGAATGGGACTGACTGAATGGGGCTGAATGGGACTGAATGACTGATTGAATTGGACTGAATGGGACTGACTGAATGGGTCTGAATGGGACTGAATGGGACTGAATGGGATTGAATGGGTCTGAATGGAACTGCATGGGACTGATTGGGTCTGAATGGGACTGAAAGGGACTGAATGGGTCTGAATGGGACTGAATGGGACTGAATGGCACTGAAAGGGACTAAATGACTGACTGAATTGGACTGAATGGGATTCACTAAATGAGTCTCAATGAGACTGAATGGGACTGAATGGGACTGACTGAATATCAGTCTGAATGGGACTCATCCTGTTCCTGTTCCTGTGTAACAGGCTCGAGAGGGGCTGAATAGACTCCTCCTGTTCCTGTGTAACAGGATCAAGAGGGGCCGAATGGGCCTCCTCCTGTTCCTGTGTAATATGCTCGAGAGGGGTTGAATGGTACTGAATTGTCTGAACGGGTCTGAATGGGACTGAATGGGACTGAATGGGACTGAATGGGACTGACTGTGTCTGAATGGGTCTGAATGGGACTGAATGGGACTGAATGGGACTGAATGGGTCTGAATGGAACTGAATGGGACTGAATGGTTCTGAATAGGACAGAATGGGACAGAATGGGACAGAATGGGACTGAATGTGTCTGAATGGGACTGAATGGCACTGAATGGCACTGACTGAATGTGTCTAAATGGGAATGAATGGGTCTGAATGGCACTGACTGAATGGGTCTGAATGGGACTGAATGGGTCTGAATGGGACTGAATGGGACTGAATGGGACTGAATGGGGCTGAATGGCACTGACTGAATGGGACTGAATGGGGCTGAATGGCACTGACTGAATGTGTCTGAATGGGATTGAATGGGACTGAATGGGACTGAATGGCACTGACTGAATGTGTCTGAATGGGACTGAATGTGTCTGAATGGGACTGAATGGCACTGAATGAATGTGTCTGAATGGGACTGAATGGGACTGAATGGGACTGAATGTGTCTGAATGGGACTGAATGGGACTGAATGGCACTGACTGAATGTGTCTGAATGGGACAGGCTTGAAGCAACTAACGCTTAATATGTTTTCAAAAAAAGAATGAGACTGTTTAATATAAAACCAGTCAAAAATATAATAACATACAGAAAGAATTTACATTACATGTTTTAAGATACAGGCAATCAAAACAGCTAACAGAATGCAACTTTAGTACCTGGATAGTGGAATCATTTCAGGACCCCACTGTCACTCATTTGCCTGAATGGGAGTGAATGAATGGTACTGAATGGGACTGAATGGGACTGAATGTGTCTGAATGGGACTGAATGGGACTGAATGTGTCTGAATGGGACTGAATGGGACTGAATGTGTCTGAATGGGACTGAATGGGTCTGAATGGGACTGAATGGGACTGAATGTGTCTGAATGGGACTGAATGGGACTGAATGTGTCTGAATGGGACTGAATGGGTCTGAATGGGACTGAATGTGACTGAATGGGACTGAATGGGTCTGAATGGGACTGAATGGGACTGAATGTGTCTGAATGGGACTGAATGGGACTGAATGTGTCTGAATGGGACTGAATGGGTCTGAATGGGACTGAATGGGTCTTAATTGCTCTGAATGGGACTGAATGGAACTGAATGGGTCTGAATATGACTGAATGGGTCAGAATGCGACTGAATGTGTCTGAATGGGGCTGAATGGGACTGAATGACTGATTGAATTGGACTGAATGGGACTGACTGAATGGGGCTGAATGGGACTGAATGACTGATTGAATTGGACTGAATGGGACTGACTGAATGGGTTTGAATGGGACTGAATGGGACTGAATGGGATTGAATGGGTCTGAATGGAACTGCATGGGACTGATTGGGTCTGAATGGGACTGAAAGGGACTGAATGGGTCTGAATGGGACTGAATGGGACTGAATGGCACTGAAAGGGACTAAATGACTGACTGAATTGGACTGAATGGGATTCACTAAATGAGTCTCAATGAGACTGAATGGGACTGAATGGGACTGACTGAATATCAGTCTGAATGGGACTCATCCTGTTCCTGTTCCTGTGTAACAGGCTCGAGAGGGGCTGAATAGACTCCTCCTGTTCCTGTGTAACAGGATCAAGAGGGGCCGAATGGGCCTCCTCCTGTTCCTGTGTAATATGCTCGAGAGGGGTTGAATGGTACTGAATTGTCTGAACGGGTCTGAATGGGACTGAATGGGACTGAATGGGACTGAATGGGACTGACTGTGTCTGAATGGGTCTGAATGGGACTGAATGGGACTGAATGGGACTGAATGGGTCTGAATGGATCTGAATGGGACTGAATGGTTCTGAATAGGACAGAATGGGACAGAATGGGACAGAATGGGACTGAATGTGTCTGAATGGGACTGAATGGCACTGAATGGCACTGACTGAATGTGTCTAAATGGGAATGAATGGGTCTGAATGGCACTGACTGAATGGGTCTGAATGGGACTGAATGGGTCTGAATGGGACTGAATGGGACTGAATGGGACTGAATGGGGCTGAATGGCACTGACTGAATGGGACTGAATGGGGCTGAATGGCACTGACTGAATGTGTCTGAATGGGATTGAATGGGACTGAATGGGACTGAATGGCACTGACTGAATGTGTCTGAATGGGACTGAATGTGTCTGAATGGGACTGAATGGCACTGAATGAATGTGTCTGAATGGGACTGAATGGGACTGAATGGGACTGAATGTGTCTGAATGGGACTGAATGGGACTGAATGGCACTGACTGAATGTGTCTGAATGGGACAGGCTTGAAGCAACTAACGCTTAATATGTTTTCAAAAAAAGAATGAGACTGTTTAATATAAAACCAGTCAAAAATATAATAACATACAGAAAGAATTTACATTACATGTTTTAAGATACAGGCAATCAAAACAGCTAACAGAATGCAACTTTAGTACCTGGATAGTGGAATCATTTCAGGACCCCACTGTCACTCATTTGCCTGAATGGGAGTGAATGAATGGTACTGAATGGGACTGAATGGGACTGAATGTGTCTGAATGGGACTGAATGGGACTGAATGTGTCTGAATGGGACTGAATGGGACTGAATGTGTCTGAATGGGACTGAATGGGTCTGAATGGGACTGAATGGGACTGAATGTGTCTGAATGGGACTGAATGGGACTGAATGTGTCTGAATGGGACTGAATGGGTCTGAATGGGACTGAATGTGACTGAATGGGACTGAATGGGTCTGAATGGGACTGAATGGGACTGAATGTGTCTGAATGGGACTGAATGGGACTGAATGTGTCTGAATGGGACTGAATGGGTCTGAATGGGACTGAATGTGTCTGAATGGGACTGAATGGGACTGAATGTGTCTGAATGGGACTGAATGTGTCTGAATGGGACTGAATGGGTCTGAATGGGACTGAATGTGTCTGAATGGGACTGAATGGGACTGAATGTGTCTGAATGGGACTGAATGGGTCTGAATGGGACTGAATGGGACAGAATGGGACTGAATGGGTCTGAATGGGACTGAATGGGACTGAATGTGTCTGAATGGGACTGAATGGGTCTGAATGGGACTGAATGGGACTGAATGGGTCTGAATGGGACTGAATGGGACTGAATGTGTCTGAATGGGACTGAATGGGTCTGAATGGGACTGAATGGGACTGAATGGGACTGAATGGGTCTGAATGGGACTGAATGGGACTGAATGGGACTGAATGTGTCTGAATGGGACTGGATGGTACTGAATGTGTCTGAATGGGACTGAATGGGACTGAATGTGTCTGAATGGGACTGGATGGGACTGAATGGGACTGAATGTGTCTGAATGGGACTGGATGGTACTGAATGTGTCTGAATGGGACTGAATGGGTCTGAATGGGACTGGATGGTACTGAATGTGTCTGAATGGGACTGAATGGGACTGAATGGGACTGAATGGGACTGAATGGGTCTGAATGGGACTGAATGTGTCTGAATGGGACTGGATGGTACTGAATGTGTCTGAATGGGACTGAATGGGTCTGAATGGGACTGGATGGTACTGAATGTGTCTGAATGGGACTGAATGGGACTGAATGTGTCTGAATGGGACTGGATGGGACTGAATGGGACTGAATGTGTCTGAATGGGACTGAATGGGACAGACTGAATGGGACTGAATGGGACTGACTGAATATCAGTCTAAATGGGACTCATCCTGTACCTGTTCCTGTTCCCGTGTAACGGGCTCGAGAGGGGCTGAATGGTATCCTCATTCCTCCTGTGTAATTGGCTTGAATGGGTCTGAATAGGCCTCCACCTGTTCCTGTACAACAGGTTCGAGATGGGCTGAATGGTTTCCTCCTATTCCTGTGTAACAGGCTCGAGAGGGGCTGAATGGTTTCCTCCTGTTCCTGTGTAACAGGCTCGAGAGGGGCTGAATGGTTTCCTCCTGTTCCTGTGTAACAGGCTCGAGAGGGGCTGAATGGTTTCCTCCTGTTCCTGTGTAACAGGCTCGAGAAGGGCTGAATGGTTTCCTCCTGTTCCTGTGTAACAGGCTCGAGATGGGCAGAATGGTCCTCCTCCTGTTCACCAGGAATGAGAGGGGCTGAATTGCCTCGTCCTGTTTCTCTAAAACAGATTTGTGAGGGGCTGAGTGACCTCCTCCATTTCATTTTGAAGGAGCTCAACAGGGGCTGAATGGACGCATTATGTTCCTGTGTAACAGACTAGAGAGGGGCTGAATGGACTCCACCTGTTCCTGTGTCACAGGCTCGAGAGGAGCTGAATGGCCTCCTCCTGTTCCTGTGTAAAAGGCTCGAGAGGGGCTGAATGGACCTCCTCCTGTTCCTGTTTAACAGGTTTGAGAGGGGCTGAATGTGACTGAATTGGTGTGAATGGGACTGAATGTGAATGAATGGGTCTGAATGGGACTGAATGGGACTGAATGTTTCTGAATGGGACTGAACGTGACAGAATGGGACTGAATGGGACTGAATGTGTCTGAATGGGACTGAATGGGACTGAAAGGCACTGAATGGGACTGAATGCGTCTGAATGGGACTGAATGCGTCTGAATGTGACTGAATGGGTCGGAATGGGACTGAATGGGTCTGAATGGGCTTGAATGGGACTGATTGGGTCTGAATGGGTCTGAATGGGTCTGAATGGGACTGAATGGGTCTGAATGGGACTGAATGGGACTGTCTGAATGGGACTGAATGGGACTGAATGGGTCTGAATGGGACTTAATGGGACCGAATGTGTCGGAATGGGACTGAATGGGTCTGAATGGGACTGATGAATGGGACTGAATGGGACTGAATGGGTCTGAATGGGTCTGAATGGGACTGAATGGGACTGAATGGGACTGAATGGGTCTGAATGGGACTGAATGGCACTGAATGGGACTGAATGGGTCTGATAGGACTGAATGCGACTGAATGGCTCTGAATTGGACTAAATGACTGACTGAATTGGACTGAATGGGAGTCACTAATAGAGTCTCAATGGGACTGAATGAGACTGAATGGGACTGAATGGGACTGAATGGTACTGAATGGCACTGAATGGCACTGAATGGGAATGAATGGGAATGAATGTGTCTGAATGGGACTGAATGTGTCTGAATGGGACTGAATGGCACTGAACGTCTCTGAATGGGACTGATTGGGACTGAATGGGACTGAATGGGACTTAATGGCACTTACTGAATGTGTCTGAATGGGACTGAATGGGACTGAATGGGACTGAATGGGTCTGAATGGGACTGAATGGGACTGAATGGATCTGAATGGGACTGAATGGTTCTGAATGGGACTGATGAATGGGACTGAATGGGACTGAATTGTTCTGAATGGGACTGAATGGGACTGAATGGGTCTGAATGGGACTGAATGGGTCTGAATGGAACTGAATGGGACTGAATGGCTCTGAATGGGACTAAATGACTGACTGAATTGGACTGAATGGGACTCACTAAATGAGTCTCAATGGGACTGAATGAGACTGAATGGGACTGATTGGGACTGACTGAATATCAGTCCAAATGCGACTCATCCTGTTCCTGTTCCTGTGTAACAGGCTCGAGAGGGGCAGAATGGACTCCTCCTGTTCCTTTGTAACAGGCTCGAGAGGGGCAGAATGGACTCCTCCTTTTCCTGTGTAACAGACTAGAGGGGGGCTGAATGGCCTCCTCCTGTTCCTGTGTAAAAGGCTCTAGAGGGGCAGAATGGACTCCTCCTGTTCCTTTGTTACAGGCTCTAGAGGGGCAGAATGGACTCCTCCTGTTCCTTTGTTACAGGCTCGAGAGGGGCAGAATGGACTCCTCCTGTTCCTGTGTAACAGACTAGAGGGGCAGAATGTGACTGAATTGGTGTGAATGGGACTGAATGGGATTGAATGGGACTGAATGGGTCTGAATGGGACTGAATGGGACTGAATGTGTCTCAATTGGACTGAATGTGACTGAATGGGACTGAATGTGTCTGAATGGGACTGAATGGGACTGAATGGGTCTGAATGGGACTGAATGGGACTGAATGGGTCTGAATGGGAC